>NC_091433.1:11429934-11636194 GCF_964237555.1 Oryctolagus cuniculus | reverse complement strand
AGATAATGAATGGCCTCAGGTTTCAAGATTCATTGGATCCTCAGACTCCTGAAAGAAAGTTTCTGTAAGTGGAAGGGAAGGGACATAAAAATTTACTGGGCATCTATTTCACAGGTTAATTCAAATTTGTTGTTTCCTGTGTTGTTCTCATCTTAGTTAAATCCCAAAGATGAAGCCCCCAAAGTCACAGCACTTGTAAGCAGCAGAACTTGGAATTGAACCAAGGAATATTAACTCCAAGGCTCAAGTTCTATTTCCAAACAGCTGAGTCTGCCAGTTCAAAGTGAAGCTGGCTGGAAAAGGCAGCCACAACCTACATCTTTAATTAGAAAAGCAAGGACGGAATAAGAAATAGTGTCAGTTAATTTCATCAGAAACTCTCCCATTCCAAGTGTAGCTGAAATGGACAGAATGAAACTGTCATCTTGAAAACCAGATCTGTTTCCTGCAGCCAGTTGATTCCATGTGCAATACCCTTGTGACGGGTCCTCAGGAAATCTAAGCTGGGTCGGGCAGTACTGACACTCTTAACCAATTTTAAATCCAGACGATATTTAAAACATTTCAATCTAGAAAAAAAAATCTTCCTCAAAATGCAATTAAAGAAGCTGCACAAGAAATAGGACACTTTTTCTAGGAATTAAAGATGTGATTGCTTGCCCTGCACTTTCATCCCTTGTTTACTCAAGATTTTCCCCAAACAGAGTCCATGCCGTACAGCAGTCTCTAACATTGAGTTAATCAACTGCCTTGCTCTACTAAACCCTCTCAGCTTGTCTAATCCTCTCATCAGCTAGACAAATAATGTCGCGGACCTTTCCAGGAGTGGTCCAATTGGCTTTATTGTTATTGTAAGCTTGTTACTTTCATTACCACCGTTGAACCTTTTGAGACACAGACCTCAGCAAGAGTCTATTTGGCTCAGGTTGGGTTTTATGATCAGCAAGCCCAGGAAATAGAAATATTTTGGTGGGTGTTCAAATGCCTATCCAACAGTGTCAAAAACTTGGCAGAGGGGGATGTCAGCCAACAATAGCAAAGATACTGAATTTACTCAAGAATGAACACTGTTGTGCAAATAAGAGTGCACCATACACATATTCAGGAAGTAAAGAGAGGTAACAATTTTTAAAAAATTTTTTTTGTTTGTTTGTTTTTGTTGACAGGCAGAGTGGACAGTGAGAGAGAGACAGAGAGAAAGGTCTCCCTCTGCCATTGGTTCAACCTCCAATGGCCGCCGCAGCCGGCGCGCTGCAGCCGGCGCACCGCGCTGATCCAATGGCAGGAGCCAGGTACTTATCCTGGTCTCCCATGGGGTGCAGGGCCCAAGCACTTGGGCCATCCTCCACTGCACTCCCTGGCCACAGCAGAGAGCTGGCCTGGAAGAGGGGCAACCGGGACAGAATCCAGCGCCCCGACTGGGACTAGAACTCGGGGTGCCAGCGCCACAAGGCGGAGGGTTAGCCTAGTGAGCCGCGGCGCCAGCGAGAGGTAACAATTTTTAAAGGCAAAAAGAAAATACGTTTGCATACATTGTTTTGAGACAATTATCCTTGGCTATAAGGATCAGTCACAGTATCAGCCCCAGGTGGGACAGGCAGGTGCCCAGTATCTTCACAGAAGCATTCTGTACGTACGGTTGCAGCACCCTTCCTGCAAGGAGATGGCTCTGGCAGAGTCTCTTGTGATAGTCCTCATTGTCAGACATGGGTGCCTGACAACTCCTCCCCTTTGGGAAGGGGTTGACACCAGTGACCCCTTCCAGTGCTGACGACAGAGGCCAGTCGAGATTGTTTGTTGTGCTTTTGTGGGGGCTGAGATGAAAGCAAGGATGTGACAGCTGGTGGATGGCTGGTCCCCGTGCAGGGCCCTTCCACCTCTACTCAACCCCTTCAGACAGGTGAGTTCTCTTCCATCACACACAGTACCAGCACTTAGACTTGGTGGTTCTCCACCCTCCCTCAGGACCTTGTTTTTCAACCTGTGCAAGTGCATGATGTGTGATATTAAGACCTCTGAGAGGTGGGCATTGTGGATTGAATGGTATCCTCCCAAAAGTTGTTGAAGTCCCATTTCCTTACTTGGAAATAGGTCTGAAAGAAAATTATTCCTCTACATAAAATTCTTGGGTTTACCACACCAAGAATTTCTCCAATTCTCTGCAGACCCCAGTGAGTATGCTTCAAGTTAACTCAGTTCTAATCCCGACCTCCTGAAGTTAGCACAGCCCCCACATATTCAGGACTCAGTGCCACAAGACTACTCCCACTTCAGATACCAACTACAAGTAGGGGGTCCCTAGGTAACCCACAGTTCTGCCTGACTTGATACAAATCAGAGGTTCCAAGGCTCTGATCCTCAGGCTTGAGAATTTGTTATAATGCTCACTAAATTGAAGGAAACTTTCTCTTACAACTACTGGCCTACCGTAAAGGAAATTATAAAGGATACTAAAAAACTGTGGGATGAAGAGGTACATGGAGTGAGGTGTGGAACTTCTGTCCCTGTAGAGTTTGGGGTGTGCCATATAGGACACATAGCCTTCATCAACTCTAAAGTCCTCTGAATCCCATCATTCAGGATTTTTATGAAGCCTGCATTATGTAGGCATCATTGATGGCATCATTGGTCCATGGTGGTGAGCTTATCTCCAGCCTTTATCCCCCTTCCCAGAGTCACAGGTGGGCTGTGAGTTCCATCTCTCTGGTCTTGTTCTTTCTGGTGGCCAGCTCCTATCTGAAACCATCTGGAAACTCCATCCACCATCATCTCATTAGCACACAGAAGAGTCTCTTATCACTCTAGCAAGGTGGGCCATAGCATTTGGTCTGGCCTTACCAAGGCAACCACAGGCAGAACTCAAAATTCAGTCAATCCATAGCAGGCTAATTGCTTTAAGTTGGTAATTTTGTATGCCCTGCGAACAATGTTGTAAATATCCAAACCAATCCTTGGCACAACAAGGGTTCGCCACCACTGCAGAGTTTCCAAGGAAGCTCTTGTGTCAGGACCTGGGGACTAAGACTAAATATACAAAGGCACTTCAAATTGTACATCTCCTCCCTCTCTTATTCACACCCTTATATTGAACAGGGATCACTTTTCAGTTAAATTTAAACACCTAAGAATAATTGTGTGTTAATTACAGAGCTCAACCAATAGCATTAAGTAGAACAAAAAAAATACTAAAAGGGATAAAGTATTAAATTGTACATCAACAGTCAGGACAAGGGCTGATCAAGTCACTGTTTTTCACAGTGTCCATTTCAGAGATGTACAATTTGGGACATGCTCAAGCTGACTTGCCCCAAATGGTGGAGATAGAAATGTGCCAGGGGATTCCAATTCAATCCCATCAAGGTGGCATGTACCAATGCCATCTCACTAGTCCAAGTGATCAATTTCAGTTCACAATTGATCATACTGATAGGTCTAAGAGTCAAAGGGATCTCATAAACAAGACTAGTGTCTGCTGATACTAACTGAAAGAATCAAAAAGGGAGAGAAGGAGCCAACATGGGGAGTGGGATACACAGCAGACTCATAGAATGGCAGATGTCCTAAACAGCACTCTGGCCTCAGAATCAGCCCTAAAGGCATTCGGATCTGGCTGAAGAGCCCATGAGAATATTTTAGGCATGGAAAGCCAAGACACTCTGGAAGAAAAAAAAAAAACTAAATGAAAGATCTCTGTGAGTGAGATCCTAGTGGAAAGAACGGTGTTGCCATTGATTTCTCAATGTTGCAGTGGATTCATTTCTGAGAGGAGGAGCGTGGTGGGGACAAGAGGCATGGAGTCACCACACAGACCCCGGGAGTTGGGTGAAAGCAGGCTTGAGGCGAGCAGCCCGCAGACTCGTTTATTACAGTTGGAACAACATCTTATATAGCCAAGACCAGCCAATCTGGTCAAGGGGTGGTCTATACCCCAACCAATCACAGCCTGTTGCCAGGCAGGCTCCGTTGCCAGGTGGGTTTCAAAGCCATTCCTGAGTAACTGACACTCACTTGCCAGTGGCCACCTTGGCATGGCCTTCTCATTCCACCACAGAATGGGCCATCAAAGAAGGAGGTACCTTTCTCTGAAGGGAGGAGAGAACTTCTACTTTGACTATGACCTTGTCTAAATAAGATCAAAGTCAGGGAACTCAAAAGGCTTCCTTAGCTTTGGCAACTCATGACTAGAGCCTAGGGAGATTACTGACGCCATAAACAAGAGTGTCAATTTGTTAAGTCAACAACAGGAGTCACTGTGTACTTACTCCTCTTGTGGGATCTCTGTCCTTAATGTGTTGTTCAATGTGAAGTAATGCTATAATTTGTACTCAAACAGTATTTTATGTTCTGTGTGGGTGCAAACTGATGAAATCTTTACTTAATATATACTAAATCTTCTGTATATAAAGATGATTGAAAATGAATCTTGATGTGAATGGAATGGGAGAGGGAGCGGGAGATGGGAGGGTTGCGGGTGGGATAGAAGTTATGTGGGGGGAAAAGCCATTGTAATCCATAAACTGTACTTTGGAAATTTATATTTACTAAATAAAAGTTTAAAAAGAAAACAAAAGCCCTTCAAAAAGATTGTGGGAAAATGAAGCTAAAAGGTAAGTTTATTTCGGTTCAAAAATTTTCACAATCCATGGGTGGTCATGCACATTTTCCATGAGCATTTAAGATTGTGCTTGGCTGTGCGCAGCAGCACCAAAGACGGAGCCAGGTCTCAGGAGCTCCAACAAGGCGCAGGCTCCTCTCAGCTGTCTTCTCTGCCATCATCAGCATGTACCGTTCATCCCCTCGGGCTCCAGATTGCTGCCGCACTTCCAGGAGCTGAATCTATATCCAGAAAAGAAGAAGGGAGAAGAAAACAGGATGATAAAAAGCAAGAGGCAGGAGAGGCCGTTAGCCTCTGACTAAGACGCTGAGTGGGACACCCACATCGTATATCAGAGTGCCTGGGTTGGAGCTCCAACTCCACTCCTGATTCCAGCTTCCTGTTAATGCATACCCTGGGAGACAGAAAGTGATGGATCAAGTAATTGGTCCCCTGCCACCCACATGGGAGACCTGAATTCCCCACTCTTGGCTTCAGCATGGTTCAGCCATTTGGAGCACAAAGAGCTTTCTCTCTGTGCCTCACCCTCTTGAGTAAATAAATAAATAATCAAAGCTTTTCCCAAAGTATCACCCAGTGGACTTGCATTTCTTTGGCCAGAATCCTGTCATATGGGCACTCGGTGGGTGAATGCAAAGGTGTTCGGAAAGGAGATTGTTTTTACCTAGGCCAGTGCTTCCTCAGACAAATTGCTGCTCTGTTAGCAACAAAGCAAGGGGAAGGGTTGGTTCCCAGGCACCAGCAGTGTCCCAGACAACACAGGGCACACACAATTGGTGGCACACGGAAAAGCATTTTCTAAACTATGAAGAACTGATTTTAATACATATTGGGAAAAGATTAGGATCTCAACCTTGAGATTTTACAAGTATTTCAGTTTATATGGATATTGAAAAGGTAGCAAGTTATTGATTTAAAGTGAAAATGTAAGTGAAACTATACTGCTGGCTTTTAAGGATAATATGTGATATTTAAATTTCTACAGTTTGGGACCTGCTAGGGTAACATTTCCCAGCACACTGTGTAGCCCACACAGTGCTTAACTCTCAATTCTTTGTGTCTTTGCATATGAAGATTCCATCTTGAAATTAGCTTCCCTTGAAGTTAGCTGGACAGATGCCAGTTCTTCCCTCCAGACTCTTCCTAACAGCCACCTTCCTTGTGATGCCTTCCTAGGGTGCTCAGTTTTGCTCATCTCTGGATTTCTCCAGCCCTTGGGCTTACACCCGTATCTGACTGCCCTCCTTATCTGTCAGCTTTGTCTACACCAATGCTCTAGACTAAATAATCTATCTCCAAACCTCAAAGATTTACATACATGCATATCTATTTCTTTCTTTGTTGTTTTTAATGATTTATTTTTTTGAAGGGCAGAGTTACAAAGAGTAAGGGAGAGACAGAGAGAGCGTCCATCCCCTGGTTCACTTCCCAGCTGACTGCAATGGCTGGAGTTCTGCCAGCACGAAGCGTGGATCTCAGAACTCCATCCAGGTCTCACGTGTGTGGCAAGGGCCTAAGAACTTGGACCATCTTCTGCTGCTTTCCCAGGAACATTAGCAGGCAGCCAGATCATAAGTGGAGCATCCAGAACTCAAACTGGCACTCTGATATGGGAGTCACAAGCAATGGCTTAACCCACTGCACCACAAAGCTGGCCCCACAAATATTTATTTCTTGCTCATGTTACAGCTGTGGGTTCAATGCTGTGGCTTTGCTAAGCTGTAATTGAGTTTGCAACTGACCCATGGACTTCTTAACTCAAGAGTTCTAACTATGAGAGAACCTCCAACCTACCCCCGACACAAATGTGAAGTTCTCATGGCAGAGAGTAGAATCACAAGAGAAAATTTGAGACACTTCTTTAAACCTCTGCTGGGATTCGCTAAACCATCATTTCTTCCCACAATTCCTTGACAAATGCAGCTTACCTCACCAAGTCTAAAGTCAGACAGGAGTCTCCTACAGGGGGCTGGGAGTGGATATTTGCTGGATTATAGTACAGACTGTCACACTCCCAACGTTGTGATACTGTTTTATGCCCCCTCCTTGTCACTAGACTGAGCCCCTCGGAAGAGAAGACTAGGGCTGGTGGGCATGTGTCATGGCTTTCCAGCCAGCTTTCCCCAAGTGAAAAATCTGAGAAACTATTTTGCCAGATTTTCACACAGCTGGGGCAGCTGGACATGTGATCTGCTTTCCTCTGGCTGGCTGCACTCGTGGGAAAGTTCAGGTCAGCTATTGTATCCCAAAGATGACGGAAAACACATGGAGTCCACCCTAGACAAATTCCTTCTCTACCTGAATTAGCTAGTAAAGAACCTGTTCTCTGTGACTATCACCCTGATATACCATGCCTATCACAGTGTGCAGCACATAGTAGGTGCTATGGATTTGCTGGGAGAAAGTAATTCATAAGGACAATAGCCAATTCATTAATCACTTACTGTTTGTCAGACATCAAATGTCCAAAATGCTTAATTTTTTCATGTAGTCTTTAAAACAGCCCTTTGAGGTTCATATTGTACAATACTCTGCAGCACAGAGAGCTGAAGAACGGGTAACTACTGGGGAGTGGGTGTTTAGCCTAGGAGTAAAGATGTCCAGATCCCATACTTGAGTACCTGCATTCAATACCCAACTCTGGCTCCTGATATAACATGCAGACCATGCAGGCAGCATGTAATGGTTCAATGCAGTTCTACCACCCATGTGGGAGATTGGACTGAGTTCCTGGCTCCTGAGTTTGGGCATTTGAGGAGTGAACCAGCAGATGGAAACACATTCTCTCCTCTCTCTCTCTCTCTCTCTCTCTCTCTCTCTCTCTCTCATGTGTGCATCTCTAAAAAAGTTAAAACCAGAGAATGAGTTTCCCAAATCATAGAATGAAGAGCAACAGCTCCTGTGGGAGACATTGTTTCTCTTGCTCCCCCACACTCTGCAGGTGCCTGCCCCAGCCAGGATGCCCCTGCCTTGAATGGCTGCTTGGAATCTCATAGTGCTGTTTCTGTCAACCCATTTAGGAGGCATTCAGCAAACACTCATTTTGCTGAAGTCATTTAAACTCTTCCTGTCATGTTCTCCAAGTCCTTATTTGATCATATAATACTGTCTGCTGCTCCTTGAATGATCTCTAAAGGGCTGAAGGACTCAAAAAGCTTTTAAGAACATTGTTGCAGTGGCCAGCACTGTGGAGTAGCAGGTAAATCCTCTGACTGCAGTGCCAGCATCCCACATGGGCACTGGTTCGAGCCCCTGCTGCTCCTCTTCCGATCCAGCTCTCTGCTATGGCCTGGGAAAGCAGTAGAAGGTGGCCCAAGTGCTTGGGCCCCTGCACCTGCGTGGGAGACCAGGAAGAAGCTCCTGGATCTTGGCTTTTGATCAGCCCAGCTCTGGCAGTTGCAGCCATTTGGAGAGTGAACCAGGAGATGGAAGGCCTCTCTCTCTCTCTCTCTCTGCCTCTGCCTCTCTGTGGCTCTGCCTTTCAAATAAATAAATAATTAATTAAAAAAAAAAGAACATTGTTTCAGTGGCTTCAACAGCCTCTGCAGGAAAATGGCTACCAAATAGGTATGATTTTTAAGTTGTCACTTAGTGAGTTGACCCTTCTTCTGCCTTTAGAGATGAGTAGCATTATCAACTCCATTATGCTGATCTGATCCAGGATTAAACACCCTGAGTGGAGCTAGGGTGACCTCTACATGTCCCTGGAAGATCACCTGTTGGAGGACATTTTCAGTTGGTTGTGTTGGTGGGGCAGCATATTCAGCAAAAACAGGGCAAGAAAACACACAGCAGGGCCAGCACTGTGGCATAGCGGGTAAAGCCACACCACCTGCAGTACCGGCATCCCATATGGGTGCCAGTTCAAGTCCCAACTGCTCCACTTCCAATCCAGCTCTCTGCTATGGCCTGGGGAAAGAGTGGAAGATGGCCCACAGGGCCCCTGCTCCTGTGTGGGAAACCTGGAAGAAGCTCCTGGATCCTGGCTCCTGGCTTCGGATCAGCACAGCTTCAGCCCTTGTAGCCAATTGGGGAGTGAACCAGCGGATGGAAGACCTCTCTCTCTCTCTGACTTTCCTTTTCTCTGTGTGTAACTCTGACTTTCAAATAAGTAAATAATAAAATTAAAAAAAAAAAAAAAAAAACAAAAGAAAGAAAGAGGGTGAAACAGGCTCATAGATGGATGACCAGGGTTAGTGCAGCTCTTTGTATTAGATCATGTGACTCTGAGTCCAGAGTTCTCAACACAGATGCAGGGCATCTCACTTGAAGCCTGAAGCACACGGAGATGAAGCAACAGGATGGGCCAGATGCAGAAGGGACTCCTCCAAGTTTGATGCCCTAAGGCAGAGTGTAGGCAAGTTCCTGCTTAGGCCACTCATGAGACCCGTTCTACAGCTTCATGAATTGCTGTGAGGAACTCTGTGGATGTGTGCTCCAGCCAAATAAGCCAAGTCTGACACTGTGTTAACGTCTGCACCTGTGGCAGGATCCTCTTCCTCCGGATGGGCTGATAGTCTCACAAGATGGGTAATCTGATCTGATCTTCAAGCTCCTGCAAAAATGGTGTCTACTTCAAGTCTTCTCCCTAAGAAAGAAAAATGTGTGGAAATTAGGAAAGGCTGATAACTTAGAACTCAGTGAACCCATTAATCCATTCAGAATAGGCACCAAGTGACAAATCTTGAAGGCCACAATACACAGACCAGCATGTTCTAAAGATGAAGATCTGGGGCTGTGGAGTTGGGTGCCCCCAGGTTTGAATCCTGCTTCTGCCACTTTTCGAATCTTCTACACCCATATTGATTTCAGTGTACTCTATCTACCTACCATTGAAAGAAGGGCGTTGAAACTGTAATGTCAGTTGTGTGTATCTTGGGCAGTTCTATCAGTTGCTGCTTTCTGTATTTTGACTCTTTGTTATTAGTGGCATACAAGTTTTAAATTTCCATGCCTCTTGACAAATTCAGCCCTTTTCCACCATAAAAGGGCCTTGCTCACCCTTTGGAAGAGTCTTTACTCTGAAGTTTACATTGTCGTATGATAATATACATGCTCAGCTTTCTTTTGATTAGAGTTATGCTTTTATATAGTTGTCTAAGCTTTTGCTTTTACCCTATTCATATGTCTATATTTAAAATGAGCTTATTGTATTGAGAATACAGATAGATCTTACTTTGTCCAATGTGACAGTCTCTGCAAAGTGATTCTTGACATGATTAGGTTTAAATTGTTGCTTTCCTGTTGGTCCCATCTGTTCTTTGTCCCACTGTTGTTTCCTGCTGCTCATTTTTGGATTAAACATTTTTATAACTCCAATTATCTTCTTTTTGGCTTACTACCTATACCCCTTGACTGTTTTATTATAATGGTTGATTTAGGATTTATAATGTACGTCTTTATCAGAGTTTACATCCAGTGATAATACACTGTTTCATGTACTGTGTAAGAAACTTATGATAGTATCCTTCTAGCCCTCCCTTCCACCTTTGTGCATGGTTTTTATGCAGTTTAATTTAGGATTCAACATGACACATTTTCTCATTACTATATTTTGTTTAAAAGTAAATGATCTTTTCTTAATCAAGCATTTTATTTTGAGGCCATCAAAGATCTATAGTTATTGTAGGTTGGAAGAGAGAGTCTATAGATACTTTGCCCAGTTTCCCCCCATAACATCTTACAAAGTTATAGTACAAGATCACTGCCAGGATATAGACATTTATACAAATCATTAACTTTACTCAGTTTCCACAGTTTTCTCTATGCTGGTGTGTGTGTATTCAGTTCTGTACAATTTTATCATGTGTGTAGGTTCAAGAGATATCTATGAATTGAATTATGCCCACCCCAAATTCATGTGTTGCAACCCTAATCCTAGTGTGATGGCACTTGAAGATTGGGCTCTTGGAAGATAATTAGGTTTAGATGCGGTCATAAGAACAGGCTCTCACAATGGGACTAGTTCCCTTGTAAGAAGCAACATCAGAGAGCTTATTCTCCCTGTCTCTGTGATGTGAGCACACAGCAGGAAGGCAGTCACCTGCCAGCCAAGGAGAAAGCCATCCCCACAGCCCAACCATGCTGCTGCTCTGATCTCAGACGTCTGTGCTTCAGCAATGTGACAAAATTCATTTCTGTTATTTCAGTCACTTGGTTGCGTAGCCCAAGGTGACTATTACAGAGCTTTTTTAAAAAGGAGAAAATTATTAATGATTTCTATTTACTCTTGTAGTAAGTACTGTTGCTGGGGCCCTTCCTTCTTGTCTGGAGATCTGTATTTCCTGTGGCAATAGTTTTCCTTCCTGCTGAAGGGCATCCTCTAGCATTTATTGCAGAGAGGTCTGCTGCTGGGGACCTCCTTTAGCATTTGTGTATCTAAAAAAGCTTTAACATTACCTTTGTTTTCATTTTTTTCCAGATGTAAAATTCTGTTAATAGGTTTTTTGTAGTTTGTTTTCTTTTCTACTTTTAAGATTGAGAAATTGTTGCTCCCCTCTATTCTTGTTTACATTGTTTCTGATAAGAACTTTGTCATTCCTAATACTGCATAAAAATGATCTTTCCTGGGACCAGCACTGTGACCTAGCAGATAAAGCCATCACCTCTGATGCTACTCCCTATGTGGGTGTTGGTTCATGTTGTGGCTATTCCACTTCTGATCCAGCCGCTTGCTAATGGCCTGAGAAAGGCAACAGAAGATGCCCCATGTGCTTTGGCCTGTGGCATCCATGTGGAGGTTCTGGGTGAAGCTCCAGGCCCCTAGATTAGGCCTGGCTCAGCCCTGGCCATTGTGGCCACTTGGGAAGTGATCTATCTTTAAAAAATTTATCTTTCTTATATGGATGCTTTTAAGATTTTCTCTCTCTGGGGCCAGTGCTGTGGCATAGCAGGTAAAGCCACTGCCTGCAGTGCCAATATCTCATATGGGCGCTGGTTCAAGTCCTGGCTGCTCCACTTCCAATTCAGGTCTATGCTATGGCCTGGGAAAGCAGTGGAGGATAGCCCTAGTCCTTGGGCCCCTGAACCCATGTGGGAGACCCAGAAGAAGCTCTTTGCTCCTAGCTTTGGATTGGCATAGCTCCAGCCATTGCAGCCAACTGGGGAATGGACCAGCAGATGGAAGACCTCTCTCTCTGTCTCTGCCTCTGCCTCTCAGCAACTCTGCCTTTCAAATAAATAAATAAATCTTTAAAAAGTTTTTTCTCTTTCTGTGGTTTTGAGAAATTTGTCATGATATGTCTGTGAAATTCTCTTCATGATTTTCATACTGGCTTCATTGGGATTCTTGGTTGTAAAAATTTAGTTTTCATCAAATTTGGAAATCTTTCAGCAACTATTTCTTTAACATTTTAATTATTTCCTCTTCTCTTCTCTGCTTTTGAACTCTAATGATACATATATTAAGTCAGTGATAGTTGTACTACAGGTTATTGAAATCCTGTTTATCTTTTTCTTATCGTAGTTGTATATTATTATCCACAGAGGATACATTCTAAGAGCCCCCTCCCCAGTGCATGCTTGAAGCAAAAGAAAGTACTGAACTTTATATATACTATGTTTTTTTCTGTAGGTACTTACCTATATTAAAGTTCAATTTATAAATTAGACATAGGAAGATATGGACAGCAATAATTAATTATAAAATAGAACAATTATGATAATATATTGTAATAAAATCACCAGCATTGTTACTCTTATGCTTTGGGTCCTTAAATAGGTAAAATGAGGGTAACGTGTACATGAACTCAAGTTGTGACAGTTGATCTCATAACTGAGACAACTCCCAAGAGACTGATGGGTGGATAGCACATACACTGTGATTTATCAAACAATGGGATGATTTATTCCCATGCAAGATTAAGCAGAATGGTACAGGATTTCATCATGTTACGTGGAGTGGCACATAGTTTAAAAATCTATGAATTATTTATTCCAGGAATTTTCCATTTACTATTTTCAGACTGTAGTTGATGTTGAGTAACAGAAACTGTAGAAGATGAAACCACAGAAACGTGGGGACTGATTGTTATTCAGTTTTTGTTCATGTTTCATTTTTGGGTAATATCTACTGCTCTGTCTTCAAGTTCACTAATCTCCAACATCTAAGCTGATGTAATTTCATCAAGAATATGTTTTATTGGCCAAGATGGCGCAATAGTGAGGGCGCGCACCGATAGTCTGGGAAAATTTAGTTTAATAAAAGTGGAGTTACGGTAGCCTCAGAAAAAGGATCAGGAAAAAATTGCAGAGGAAACTCTTCTGGATCTAGTGGCTGTGACTCAGAGGACCTACTGGGAGAACAAGGTTGCCCACCACACGGAAGCCGAACCGCGGGAGCCGCAGGGTCTGCGCCCCACTGCAGGAAGGGGAGTGGATGTCACACAGACGACCAGCGGGGAGAGCAGGGACACCCACGGCTCCGAGTCCACACATCGGCGCTGGAAGGGGAGGTGAGCTCAGTAACCGGAGACATTGGCGGGGAAACGGCAGACAGAATCTAGAGGGAAGCGGGCTTTGAGGTGGGAAAGTTCACCAGACTGACTACAGGAGAGAAGGAAAAAAAAAGGGTGGGGGGGTACTGGTACAGACAAGTTTCTCTCTCGGCCAACCTTGCAAAGGCGAGCAAGAGACAAAGAGCAGGCCCCACTTGGGATATACATAACAAAAGGTGAGAGCTAAGGCTACAATTCAGCAGTCTAGGCAATCCAGTGGGAGTCCGCAGGAGAAACTGAGCCGGCACAGACTCTTTGGGTAGAAGCCAGAGATTGGAAGCTAAATACCATCAATTCTGCTCAGTCGTGCAGTATTACTTACCTCCTGAATAAAAAAATAAAATAAATAAATAAAAAGAGAGAGATTTACCACACATAACCTGAGGGTGTCACCTTTGCACACCCAGAACCCGGAAGAACCAAGCAGAGCTCTCAGGCCACACCCATCTCAAGCCTCCAAGGCTTCTCCAACAGCAGGCAGTCCGCTTAACACAGACATAGTATAAAAAAAAAAAACTCACAGTGAGGGAAGAAGAATTAACAATGCCAAGCAACAAACACAAAACTCGAGGGAACAAGATCAACGATGACACTATGATGCCTGCAAATAAACAAAACACCCCAAGCCAAGATTATGAGGATGATGAGATAGAAGAAATGAAAGATACGGATTTCAAAAAATTTATAAGAACATTTAGAAGTTTTCAAAAGCAAAACCTTGAACTACAGAAATCCTTATTGGACAGGATCTCTCTCGTGAAAATGAAATTTTAAGGGAGAATCAAAATGAAACACAGAAACTAGTAGAACAGGAAAGTGTGATAGTGAAGAGAAATCAAAATGAAATGAATAGCTCAATAGATCAAATGACAAACACATTAGAGAGCCTTAAAAACAGAATGGGTGAAGCAGAAGAGAGAATATCGGAATTAGAAGACAGAGCACAGGAAAACATACAGTCAAACCAAAGAAAAGAAGAGGAAATTAGAAATCTAAAAAATATTGTTGGGAATCTACAGGATACTATTAAAGAACCAACATTCGAGTTCTAGGAGTTCCTGAAGGCATGGAGAGAGAGAAAGGATTAGAAGGCCTTTTTAGTGAGATACTAGGAGAGAACTTTCCAGGTTTGGAGAAGGAGAGAGACATCCTAGTACAGAAAGCTCATGGAACCCCCAGTAAACATGAACAAAAGAGATCCTCACCATGGCACGTTGTAATTAAACTCACCACAGTGAAACATAAAGAAAAGATCCTAAAATGTGCAAGAGAGAAACATCAGATGACTCTCAGAAGATCTCCAATTAGACTCACAGCACACTTCTCATCAGAAACACTACAGGCTAAGAGGGAATGGCGAGACATAGCACAGGTGCTAAGAGAGAAAAATTGCCAGCCCAGAATATTATATCCTGCCAAGCTCTCATTTGTGAATGAAGGTGAAATAAAGACCTTTCATAGCAAACAGAAATTGAAAGACTTTGTGGCCACTTGTCCGGCCCTGCAAAAGATACTTAAAGATGTGCTACACTCAGAAACACAGAAACATGACCATCAATATGAAAGAAGGGAAAGGAAGAACACCTACCAGTAAAAGAGCATGGGAAGCTCAAAGCATATACTAGAAAATATCTCAGGGAAAATGGCAGGGCAAAGTCACTATGTATCAATAGTCACATTAAACGTTAATAGACTTAACCCTTCAGTTAAAAGACACCAATTGGCTGATTGGCTTAAGGAACAAAACCCAACTATTTGTTGCCTACAAGAAACACATCTCTCTAACAAAGATGCAAGCAGACTGAAAGTGAAAGGTTGGAAAAAGATATTCCAAGTCAACAGAAACCAAAAAAAAGCAAGTGTAGCCATATTAATATCAGACAAAATAAACTTTAATACAAAAACTGTTAAGAGAGACAAAGAGGGGCACTATATAATGATTAAGGGTTCAAATCACCAGGAAGAAGTAACTATTATAAATGTATATGCACCTAATTACAGGGCACCAGTCTATTTAAAAGATATGTTAAGGGACTTAAAGGGGGACTTAGATTCCAATACAATAGTAATGGGGGACTTCAATACTCCACTCTCAGAAATAGACAGATCATCTGGACAGAAGATCAACAAGGAAACAGCAGATTTAATTGACACTATTGCCCAAATGGATCTAACAGATATCTACAGAACTTTCAATCCTACACATAAAGCATTTACATTCTTCTCAGCAGTACATGGAACCTTCTCTAGGATTGATCACATACTAGGCCATAAAGCAAGTTTCAGCAAATTCAAAAGAATTAGAATCATACCATGCAGCTTCTCAGACCACAGTGGAATGAAGCTGGAAATTAGCAACTCAGGAAACCCTAGAAAGTATGCAAACACATGGAGACTGAACAACATGCTCCTGAATGAACACTGGGTCATTCAAGAAATCAAAAACTTTCTGGAAGTAAATGAGGATAACAACACAACATATCAAAACTTATGGGATACGGCAAAAGCAGTATTGAGAGGCAAATTTATAGCAATAGGTGCCTATATCAAGAAATTGGAAAGGTACCAAATAAATGAGTTTTCAGCGCATCTCAAGGACCTAGAAAAACTGCAGCAAACCAGACCCAAATCTAGTAGGAGAAGAGAAATAATTAAAATCAGAGAAGAAATTAACAGGATTGAATCCAAAAAAACACTCTACAAAAAATCAGCCAAGCGAGACTGGTTTTTTGAAAAAATAAAATTGGCTGGCGCCGTGGCTCAATAGGCTAATCCTCCACCTTGCGGCGCCGGCACACCAGGTTCTAGTCCCGGTCGGGGCGCTGGATTCTGTCCCGGTTGCCCCTCTTCCAGGCCAGCTCTCTGCTATGGCCAGGGAGTGCAGTGGAGGATGGCCCAGGTGCTTGGGCCCTGCACCCCATGGGAGACCAGGAAAAGTACCTGGATCCTGGCTCCTGCCATCGGATCAGCGCGGTGCGCCAGCTGCAGCGGCGGCCATTGGAGGGTGAACCAACGGCAAAAGGAAGACCTTTCTCTCTCTGTCTCTCTCTCTCACTGTCCACTCTGCCTGTCAAAAAGAAAAAAAAAAAGAAAAAAGAAAAAATAAACAAAATTGACACCCCATTGGCCCAACTAACTAAAAAAAGAAGAGAAAAGACCCAAATCAATAAAATTAGAGATGAAAAAGGAAACGTAACAACAGACACCACAGAAATAAAAAGAATCATCAGAAATTACTACAAGGACTTGTATGCCAGCAAACAGGAAAATCTATCAGAAATGGATAGATTCCTGAACACACGCAATCTACCTAAATTGCACCATGAAGTCATAGAAAACCTAAATAGACCCATAACTGAAACAGAAATTGAAACCATAATAAAGGCCCTCCCAACAAAGAAAAGCCCAGGACCAGATGGATTCACTGCTGAATTCTACCAGACATTTAAAGAAGAACTAACTCCAATTCTTCTCAAACTATTCAGAACAATCGAAGAAGAGGGAATCCTCCCAAATTCTTTCTATGAAGCCAGCATCACCTTAATTCCTAAGCCAGAGAAAGATGCAGCACTGAAAGAGAATTACAGACCAATATCCCTGATGAACATAGATGCAAAAATCCTCAATAAAATTCTGGCCAATAGAATGCAACAACACATCAGAAAGATCATCCACCCAGACCAAGTGGGATTTATCCCTGGTATGCAGGGATGGTTTAATGTGCGCAAGACAATCAATGTGATACACCACATTAACAGACTGCAGAAGAAAAACCATATGATTATCTCAATAGATGCCGATAAAGCATTTGATAAAATACAACACCCGTTCATGATGAAAACTCTAAGCAAACTGGGTTTGGAAGGAACATTCCTCAATACAATCAAAGCAATCTATGAAAAACCCACAGCCAACATCCTATTGAATGGGGAAAAGTTGGAAGCATTTCCACTGAGATCTGGTACCAGACAGGGATGCCCACTCTCACCACTGCTATTCAATATAGTTCTGGAGGTTCTAGCCAGAGCTATTAGGCAAGAAAAAGAAATTAAAGGGATACAAATTGGGAAGGAAGAACTCAAACTATCCCTCTTTGCAGATGATATGATTCTTTATTTAGGGGACCCAAAGAACTCTACTAAGAGACTATTGGAACTCATAGAAGAGTTTGGCAAAGTAGCAGGGTATAAAATCAATGCACAAAAATCAACAGCCTTTGTATACACAGACAATGCCATGGCTGAGGAAGAACTTCTAAGATCAATCCCATTCACAATAGCTACAAAAACAATCAAATACCTTGGAATAAACTTAACCAAGGACGTTAAAGATCTCTACGATGAAAATTACAAAACCTTAAAGAAAGAAAAAGAAGAGGATACCAAGAAATGGAAAAATCTTCCATGCTCATGGATTGGAAGAATCAATATCATCAAAATGTCCATTCTCCAAAAGCAATTTACAGATTCAATGCAATACCAATCAAGATACCGAAGACCTTCTTCTCAGATCTGGAAAAAATGGTGCTGAAATTTATATGGAGGCACAAGAGACCTCGAATAGCTAAAGCAATCTTGTACAACAAAAACAAAGCCGGAGGCATCACAATACCAGATTTCAGGACATACTACAGGGCAGTTGTAATCAAAACAGCATGGTACTGGTACAGAAACAGATGGATAGACCAATGGAACAGAATTGAAACACCAGAAATCAACCCAAACATCTACAGCCAACTTATATTTGATCAAGGATCTAAAGCTAATTCCTGGAGCAAGGACAGTCTATTCAATAAATGGTGCTGGGCAAATTGGATTTCCATGTGCAGAAGCATGAAGCAAGACCCCTACCTTACACCTTACACAAAAATCCACTCAACGTGGATTAAAGACCTAAATCTACGACCTGACACCATCAAGTTATAAGAGAACATTGGAGAAACCCTTCAAGATATTGGCACAGGCAAAGAATTTCTGGAAAAGACCCGGGAGGCACAGGCAGTCAAAGCCAAAATCAACTATTGGGATTACCTCAAATGGAGAAGTTTCTGTACTGCAAAAGAAACAGTCAGGAGAGTGAAGAGACAACCGACAGAATGGGAAAAAATATTTGCAAACTATGCAACAGATAAAGGGTTAATAACCAGAATCTACAAAGAGATCAAGAAACTCCACAAAAACAAAACCAACAACCCACTTAAGAGATGGGCCAAGGACCTCAATAGACATTTTTCAAAAGAGGAAATCCAAATGGCCAACAGACACATGAAAAAATGTTCAAGATCACTACCAATCAGGGAAATGCAAATCCAAACCACAATGAGGTTTCACCTCACCCCGGTTAGAATGGCTCACATACAGAAATCTACCAACAACAGATGCTGGCAAGGATGTGGGGAAAAAGGGACACTAACCCACTGTTGGTGGGAATGCAAACTGGTCAAGCCACTTTGGAAGTCAGTCTGGAGATTCCTCAGAAACCTGAATATAACCCTACCGTTCGACCCAGCCATCCCACTCCTTGGAATTTACCCAAAGGAATTTACATTGGCAAACAAAAAAGCGGTCTGCACCCTAATGTTTATTGCAGCTCAATTCACAATAGCTAAGACCTGGAACCAACCTAAATGCCCATCAACGATAGACTGCATAAAGAAATTATGGGATATGTACTCTTTAGAATACTATACCGCAGTAAGAAACAACGAAATCCAGTCATTTGCAACAAAATGGAGGAATCTGGAACACATCATGCTGAGTGAAATAAGCCAGTCCCAAAGGGACAAATGCCATATGTTCTCCCTGATCGGTGACGACTGACTGGACACCAAGAGGGAAACCTGTTGGAGTGAGGTGGACACTATGGGAAACGGTGGCTTGATCAGCATAGCCCTGACTGTTAATGAACAACTTAATACATTATCCCTCTTAGTAGTTTTTTTATCTGTTCTACTTAATATGACTGATTTAGTTCTGTAATTGATGCACAGTTATTCTTAAGTGTTGAAAATTAACTGAAATGTGATCCCTGTTGAACATGGGAGTGGGAATGGGAGAGGGAAGAGATGTATAATTTGGGACATGCTCAGGCGGACTTGCCCCAAGTGGTGGAGTTGGAAGCATACCAGGGGATTCCAATTCAATCCCATCGAGGTGGCATGTACCAATGCCATCTCACTGTTCCAGGTGATCAATTTCAGTTCACAGTTGGTCATGGTGGAGGGACTGGGAGTCAAAGGGAGCACATAGACAAGTCTAGTACCTGCTAACGCTAACCGATGGAGTAAATAAAGGGGAGAGTGATCCAACATGGGAAGTGAGATACTCAGCAGACTCATAGAATGGCAGATGTCCTAAATAGCACTCTGGCCTCAGAATCAGCCCTAAAGGCATGCGGATCTGGCTGAAAAGCCCATGAGAGTATTTCAGGCATGGAAAGCCAAGACACTCTGGCAAAAGATCTCTGTGAGTGAGATCCCAGTGGAAAGAACAGGTCATCAAAGAAGGAGGTACCTTTCTCTGAAGGGAGGAGAGAACCTCCACTTTGACTATGACCTTGTCTAAACAAGATAAGAGTCGGAGAACTCAGAGGGCTTCCATAGCCTTGGAAACTCATGACTGGAGCATGGGGAGATTACTGATGCCATAGACAGGAGTGTCAATTGGTAAAGTCAACAACAGGAGTCACTGTGCACTTACTCCTCATGTAGGATCTCTGTCCTTAATGTCCTGTACATTGAGATTTAATGCTATAACGAGTACTCAAACAATATATTTCACTTTGTGTTTCTATGTGGGTGCAAACTGTTGAAATCCTTACTTAATGTATACTAAACTGATCCTCTGTAAAAAAAAAAAAAAGGAAATTATCAATTCCCAAATTGACTCTCACTGGGATTAAACATGACAATAGGTCTGCTCTGATTTCATCATCATTAAAAAAAATCATCTATTATTTTTCACTTTATGTTTCTGTGTGGGAGCAAACTGTTGAAATCCATACTTAATGTATACTAAGCTGATCTTCTGTATTTTGAGATAATCAAAAATGAATCTTGATGTGAATGGAAGGGGAGAGGGAGTGGGAAAGGGGAGGGTTGTGGGTGGGAGGGACGGTATCGGGGGGAAACCATTGTAATTGATTATAATGAAAGAACTAAGAGTCAAAGGGATCACATAAACAAGTCTAGTGCCTGCTAATACTAACTGATAGAATAAATAAAGGGGAGAGCGATCCAACATGGGAAGCAAGATACACAGCAGACTCATAGAATGGCAGATGTCCTAAACAGCACTCTGGCCTCAGAATCAGCCCTAAAGGCATGCGGATCTGGCTGAAAAGCCCATGAGAGTATTTCAGGCATGGAAAGCCAAGAAAGATCTCTGTGAGTGAGATCCCAGTGGAAAGAACAGGTCTTCAAAGAAGGAGGTACCTTTCTCTGAAGGGAGGAGAGAACTTCCACTTTGACTATGACCTTGTCTAAATAAGATAAGATTCGGAGAACTCAAAAGGCTTCCATAGCCTTGGAAACTCATGACTGGAGCATAGGGAGATTACTGATGCCATAAACAGGAGTGTCAATTGGTAAAGTCAACAACAGGAGTCACCGTGCACTTACTCCTCATGTAGGAACTCTGTCCTTAATGTGCTGTACATTGATATTTAATGCTATAACGAGTACTCAAACAGTATATTTCGCTTTGTGTTTCTATGTGGGTGCAAACTGTTGAAATCTTTACTTAATGTATACTAAACTGGTCTTCTGTATATATAGAAAATCGAAAATGAATCTTGATATGAATGGAAGGGGAGAGAGAGCGGGAAAGGGGAGGGTTGCGGGTGGGAGGGAAGTCATTGGTGGGGGGGGAAGCCATTGTAATCCATAAGCTGTACTTTGGAAATCTATATTCATTAAATAAAAGTTCAAAAAAAAAGTAAAGTAAAGTAAAAAAAAGAATATGTTTTATCTCCAACATTGTAGTTTCCACTTCTAGAGCTTTGTATTGGGTCTCTTTGATATTGTCTGCATACTAACTTTTACATACTTTCATAATAACTGCTTTAATGTCCTCAATAAATGTAATATCTCTGACAGTTCTGCTGTTTTTTATTGATGATCTGACCCTTAGGTGTTTTTCACATTACACTATCAAACTTTTTTTTAGCACAAGATGACGTCTTTAGTTCATCTTGAACCCCTTGATGCTTTCAATCTCAGACCTGGAATTAGCCATTTTCCTAAGAATCTCCTAAACCTTTCAGTGGAGAAATTAGTGGCCGATTCTTTATGTTAAGGGAGTCATTGCTATCAGTTCCATGGTTATTAGTGAAGAAAAGTGTGGGGGGTATGTGTGTATGTGTGTGTATCTATATGTTTTATCAATACTTCTATTCAACTTTAACATTATGATGGCTTCTCTCAATATCTTTCAATTTATCATTGTGTCTTATCTTACAATGAATATTCTGACTTCAAAGAGAATTAAGGTAATTATTAACTCGCTTTAACCAACATAAAAAAGAAGTGATCTCAAAATAGTAACGCTGAAATGACTATAAACAATAAAAACATTCATGGAAGTTTAAAGTTTCTTTGTACTTCTTTTCACCCTTAGAATTATTCCCACTGAGCATTACAGTATTCTAAAGCCCCATGAAATAAATTTGTTCTTTTTGTGGGTTTGCAGACAACTTGACATACTATTAGTTTCTTTTGTTTCTTTTCAATTCAAGAGGTTTTCAAATGTTTTCATGTTAATTCATTTGTGTGACTTTAAAGGTCAAGTCTGTATAGAGCAGTATACCCAAAGAAATCTGGTTTCTATTCCTTGTAGCTCTACCTTCTCTCCTCCATCATGGTTAACCATTTGTGTTAGTTTTTGTTCCCCCTCCCAATATAATGTGTGCCAATTTCCATGGTGCAAATACTCCCAACATGGGCAATTTCAAGCTTCTGTGGGATGTCAACTTGCTGGCAAAATTTTTGAAAATTTAACATCATTAGCCTTGACAGGCTGGTACAAGCTACCCCCAGCACACCTCTACTCCTCCTCTCCAGATTCTGTTTATACAAAAAGTTATAGCTGATCTGAGCTTTAGTTTATGTTTTGCTTTCTGTTATTCTCTTAATGACCTTCAGTTAGGGGTCATCTATGCCATTAGAACTTTTTCCATCCATATCTCATTTTAATGAACATGACCTAATGCTTTTTCCCCAATGTGGACTTGTGGAGAGAGTTTGAGTAGGATTTATTGTCAATAACAATATTACAGTATGTGTTAGTTTTATCTATTTGTATGCATTGATGTATACATATATACATTGATGTATATATACATATATGTACATAATATATACACATACATACACACAGTGTATGTGGATACATCAAATATGTAGATTATATAACTATATGTTTATGACATATATATGTATATTGAAGCTAATTCTGTAGAGAACCATACCAATTTTTATTTCATGAGTCTTTACAACTAAATGGAAGTCAGGAAGATTTGGTCTCTTTTTTTTAAAGCTGTATTTTTTTATTTGAAGGGGAGAGAGAGAGAGAGAAAAAGAGAGAGAGAGAAAATGCATGAATCTTCCATGTGTTGGTTCACTCCCCAAATGGCTGCAACAGCCAGGGCTGGGCCAGGCCAGAGCCCCATCCTCGTCTCCCACATGTGTGGCAGGGTTCAAAGTATTTAATCCATCATCTTCTGCCTTCCCAGGTACATTGGTGAATAGCTGGATCAGAAGTGGAGTAGCCAGGCATCAAACTGGCACTCAGATATGGAATGCTGACATCACAAGCAGTTGCTTAACCCAAAGTGCAGCAACGCAACGGCCCCAAGATTTGAGTTCTAGTTCTGAATCAGAACTTACCCCTCTGAATGTCAATTTCCTCATCTATGAAAAAGGGGCCATAATATAAATGTTTTAGTGTGATAAAATGAATAAAATGTTCAGATACAATAGTGACAACAGCATTCAGAACTATCACACATGAATGTTCAATGCCTGCCAGATATTTTTTTAAAGATTTATTTATTTTTTTGAAAGTTAGAGGTACACAGAGATAGAAGGAGAGGCAGAGAGAGAGAGAGAGAGAGGTCTTCCATTTGTTGGTTCACTCCCCAATTGGCCACAACAGCTGGAACTGCACTGATCCAAAGCCATGAGCCATGATCCAGGAGCTTCTAACGGGTCTCTCAGGTGGGTGCAGGGTCCCAAGGACTTGGGCCATCTTTTACTGCTTTCCCAGGCCATAGCAGAAAGCTGGATAGGAAGTGGAACAGCCAGGTCTTGAACCGGCACCCATATGGGATGCTGGCACTGCAGGCGGTGGCTTTACCTGCTACACCACAACACCGGCCCCCAGATACGAGTTTTAGCATCTAACACAGATTAACTAATTTAACTCTCACATCATCAAGAGATAATGTTGCCATTATTATCCCCCTTATACAGAGAAAGTAAGTCATACGGAGTCTAGGAAACTCTCTAAAGTTCACTCGACTAAGAAGTGATGGAGGCCACACCTGCATCTAGATCTTCTACCCCCAGAGACTGCCCTCTGTTCAGCCACAGTCCTTTACAACATGATTGGCCACAATGCAGGTCAACACTTATTTTCCTGACCCCCTCTAGCTTCTTTGTTGCAACCACAACTCCTTGGTTATTCAAGAAAAGGTCTTCCCAACTTGGGGGTCTCTGACTTCTCTCACTAGCACTCAACTTCCTTTCCCTCTAGTCCCAACCAACAGTGTCCTCCCAATCCACTCCAAGGTCACTGCCACACACCTATGGAGAAGTGACAGATGGAGGAGAAAGGCTATACTGAGAGCACTGCCCTGACTCCTGCCCAGAGACCCTCCGAACTGACCCCTCTGGTTATCCAGCACAGCAGGGGACTTGCATGGGTGTCCACATTAGCAGAGAGGTGGCTGTGCTGGGTGCTGGACTAGTTGTTATTATGTAAGAAGATGGTTTCTGTTGTATATATCCCATCATTTAAATAGGAAAGTGGCTCAGAGAGATCAATTAATTTGTATGAATCCTAGGGAAATTTATTCTAGGTTTCAAAACCCAGACCATATCACTACCAAACTCAACCTTGGCAATTTTGGAGGGATGTAGAAACCACCATTGCCAAGCCAACTTGGGTCTGATGCCAAAGTCAGTCAGTGAAGGCTTGACTCTCCAATTAGAAAAGAATTTGGCCTCACTGCCTCTCTAAATCTGGATTTCAGTCTCAGTCACTAGAATTTAGCTTGGACTCAAGACCCAGAGCCAGCATTTAGATTTAATATCTCATGCCACACTCGGGGCTGATATAACAGGGGCCCTGCTGCCTCAGGAGTGGATGAAATCAGAATTCATCGCTAGCATTTTTTGCAAGGACAAAATGAGATAATGCCTATGGAACTTAGTATGATGTCTGGCACACAGTCGGCGCTCAGTAAATGCTACCAGTTTTCTTACTACCATAGAAAAAGCAACACAGAAGACTGAGGAACAGCTCTTGGTTTAAAACTCTAGACTGACCCCTTGTGACCCTAAGCAAGTGGTGGATGGATGAGTGTTCTCATCTTCAACTGCTATGAGGAATAAATGAGACAACACGTGTAAAATATCTCGCACACAGTAGGCAGTCAACATAGGCATTCAACATATCTGTGTTTATAAAGAAGCAGAAATCTAAGGAAGCATTTTAGCATGTATGCAGGGGGAAAGGCAGGGGTTCAGAGACCTGCCTCTGACTTCGTCTAAGCAATAGAACCAAGTTCTGGCTCATCCGGGTCCCTCACTCCCTCCTCTGCAAAATGTAGTTTGGAGTCCATGCTGCCCTCCCAAGTCTGATGAGCTGTTGTTCTTCAGAGCGTTCTCTTGGTCTTCCCAACATTGCTGTGAATGAACGGGCAGCTGCCCGTCTAACAGAGAAGGTTAAAGCTCACTGCAGATAGCAAGTCTACACCACTCTCGGTCTAGGCAAGCTGCACCGCAGGCTGTAGTGCTGCCTGCATACAAAGCAGCCTCACCAGCTAGGAGCTTAGGGACTGCTCCAGAAGCCTGGTTCTCAGATGCCAGCCGAGGGTCAGGCCTAAAGCATGCCCATCTAGTGATCATCACCAGCCTGCTGTGCAAACTCATTCTTACCCATCGTCATCCATACCTGCATGGGGCAAACGTGAAAATTCCACGTGGTGGAGCCAGCATGGCACAGTGGGTTAAGCTGCCATTTGGGACACTGGCATCACATGTCAGAGCACTGGTTCAAGTCCTGGCTACACTGCTTCTAATCCAACTTCTCTCCAATATACCTGGGAAGGCAGTAGTTGGTAGCCTAAGTACTTGGGTGCTTGCTAGCCCTGTGGGAGACCTGGATGGTGTTCCAGGCTCCTGGCTTCAGCATGCCCGGCCCCAGCTGTTCCGCAGATGGAAGTTCTCTGTCCATCTGCCTTTCAAATAAATAAATAAATATTTTTAATCCCACATTTTTATTTAATTTTTAAATTTTATAATGGCTAAGATATTAAACTACATTGAAAGCAAATTCAGGACCCAGCGCTGTGGCATAGTGGGTAAAGCTACTGCACAGTGTCGGCATCCCATATGGGTGCTGGTTCAAGTCCCGGCTGCTCAACTTCCAATCCAGCTCTCTGCTGTGGCCTGGGGAAGCAGCGGAGGATGCCCCAGTCCTTGGGTCCCTGCACCCACATGGGAGACCCAGAAGAAGCTCTTCACTCCTAGCTTTGGGTTGGTGCAGCTTGAGCCATTGTGGCCATCTGGGGAGTGAACCAGCAGAGGGAAGATCTCTCTCTCTCTCTCTCTCTCTCTCTCTCTCTCTCCTTTTCTCTCTGTGTAACTGTGACTTTCAAGTAAATAAATCAATCATAAAAAAAGAAAGCAAGTTCAAAGTCTGCTCACAGAGTTCTATGATTCTACACTTGCCCCTTATAGATTTGAGAGCCACTGATTTAATTCACTGGTTACCCTCACCTGAGTCAGTCGTGAGGCCTTGAACCAATGTCTTCTAAATTCCCAGGAGTTAGTTCTCAAACATGGCTACTCAGTGCTATCACCTGGGGAGCTTTATCAACTTCTGAGCCTTGGTCTTACCTCAAAGATACACATTAGGGACTGGTGCTGTGGCTCACTTGATTAATCCTCTGCCTGCAGTGCCGGCATCCCATATGGGTGCCGGGTTCTAGTCCCAGTTGCTCCTCTTCCAGTCCAGCTCTCTGCTGTGGCCAAGGAGGGCAGTGGAGGATGGCCCAGGTCCTTGGGCCCTGAACCCACATGGGAGACCAGGAGGAAGCACCCTGCTCCTGGCTTCAGATAGGCGCAGTGCCAGCCGTAGCGGCCATTTGGGGAGTGAACCAACAGAAGGAAGACCTTTCTCTCTCACTGTCTATAACTCTACCTGTCAAATAAAAATAAATAAAAAATAACAAAGATACACATTAAATTGGTCTGAGGTACA
The DNA here is from genome assembly GCF_964237555.1 of Oryctolagus cuniculus. Taxonomy (NCBI): domain Eukaryota; kingdom Metazoa; phylum Chordata; class Mammalia; order Lagomorpha; family Leporidae; genus Oryctolagus; species Oryctolagus cuniculus. Next base: position 11,609,600 of record NC_091433.1, on the reverse strand, counting down.
GCATTGACACTGGAATGTTTGAAGCTCCCCAGGTGACCCCAATGTAAAGAACCCCTCCCTTCAACCAGGGGTTCCCAAAGGGGAGGTCCCGCACAGCAGTATCAGCATCAACTGGGAACCTCTCAGGCCTCATCCCAGCATCAGGCAATTGGAAATTCTGGGTGGGGGGCCAGAAATCAGTAATTTACTAAGTCCTCCAGGTTGAACCTCATGCACAAGAAAATTGGAGAAGCCTTGCCCTAGACCAAGAGGCACGCCTTCTTGCAACCCCTTAAGCTCAGGGCTGCAGCTAGACAAGGTCATAGGGGACCCTGAGTGCTACACCTATGTGCTTCCAAGAGCCACCACCTGGACAGCTTTGCTTAGTGCTCTGGTTTGAGCATGGGTTGGAAACTTAATCCCCAAGGCAAAAGTGTTGAGAAGTGAGTTGGTCCTGCACTGCTGTCATTGATGCCATTGTCATGGGAGTGGGTTACTCATCAGTCACCATAGCAAGGAGTTCCTGGTGATAGGATGAGTTCAGCCCCCTTCCCCTCTCTCTGTGATTCTGTGTGCTCTCTACTCTTTAATCCTTCCACCTTGGGATGGAGCAGCAAGAAAGTCCTTGATCTTGCACTTCCCACCTCCAGAACTGTACGAAATGAATCTCTGTTCTTTATGGATTCTCAGCCTTGGGTATTTTGTTAGCAGCACAAATCAGACCAAGACAGCAGTACCTCTTTTCCTCTAAGATTTTCCAGCCCTGACTTTGGCTATGGGAGTGTGCGGTCTAGCTTACTAAACGCATGGCCAAGAATAATGTTATAAAGGACAAAAGAGAGAGGGTGGACCTCGGACAGCCAAGCCACAGTGCCTGCTTCCATGGTAGAGGCAAAAAGGCTGTAGGCTGGGACCTGAATCCTGCTTTGGGCTTTGATTCTCCTCGCACCCAAAAGTTCCATGTCTCAGTTTCATCAACTACAAAATAGAGATAATAATTCCTCTGCCATGTAATTTTGAAAGCCTCTTTGAGGGTTGTATGGAATAATGCATAGAGATGTATGAACATCTGGCAAAGATAAGAAATTTTCTTGCCTGTAGGGTTAAAGGCAGGGCTGGGAGCAACACTTGTGATTTGTCTGCAGGAAAGATTATTGACCCAATCCTTTTATGAAAAGATTTATGTGCACCAAATACACTAACCACTGTCTGCAAAGTGAAAACTTCTGTCCAGTTCCTGTGGTATTGTTATGCTCATTCACAAAACTTGGCCACCTCACTAATTTCAACCTATGTGTTTCTCCTATCAGTGAAATTGATACACAAGCAAGTGTAGCTAGAGGTCTACCTACATGGTGTTTGCAGGAGGCCTCCAGAGGGGCAGGACAGGGGAGGCAGGCGAGGAAAAGAGTCTTAGTCCTCATTCCGTTCCACTTGCCTTTCGTTTCTTATCGTTTAATCTGTACTGTAAGCCATTGAAAGCCATATGTTATAGATAAAGACGTAGAAGGTCAGAGAGGGTAAGGAATTCGAGCAGAACCACCCAGCAGCGGGAGACAGAGGCGGTGTCATGCCCAGACCTCCACAGAACACAGGCTTCCCACTGGCAGACTCAGCCTGGACCATGGGGTGAAGTTGGTGAGACGCAGTGACTGGGACAATGGATTCCCACCAGCCGCACGTGTTTTGTGTCAGGTCGTAGAGCCCTCGCTGCAGTGTTGGAGCCGAGGGAACAAGGAGAGATCAACAGACAGCACCTTCCTTCTGAAGCTCTGTGCATTGTGCTGTCTAAGTGAAACATGCAATATCCCGTAGGCGCTGACAGAAGTCAAATTCTTCTGTGTGGGAAGAAAATGGGTACAAACCTCTCATAGAGCTGAGCAGCCAACCTAGGCAAAGGTGCTTCATAGCACACACAGCTTCCCAGGAAAGCAAGGGACTGGTCTCTTCAAAACGCACTCACGCTACAGAGACTGGCGGATGTCTGCCTTATTCAGATAATCCATCTTCATGGCAGGAAGGTACAAGGCGAGGCACAGCTGGAACACTGGATTTCTTCCTTCTTGTCCAATCCAGCAGTTGTGAGTAAGGGTGAGAAAGGAGGTGCTTGCTTGAGTCGTCACTTTCTTTTAAAGATTTATTTATTTATTTGAAAGGTAGAATTACAGAGAGAGAGGGAGAGAAAAGGTTTTCCATCCGCTGGGTCACTCCCCATATGGCTGCAACAACCAGAGCTTGGCCGATCTAAAGCCAGGAGCTTCTTCCGGGTCTCTCATGGGGGTGCAGGGGCCCAAGGACTTGGGCCATCTTCTACTGCTTTCCCAGGTGCAATAGCAGGGAGCTGGAATGGGAGCAGGGCAGCCGGGACTCAAACTGGTGCCCACATGGGATGCAGACTTTCCTGCTATGCCACAGTGCTGGCACCAAGTTATCATTTTTAGTGGTTAAGAAGTCTTAATAAAGGTTCTCATTCAAAGACTATTTTCTTAATTTCAACTTTGGAATTCAAAATAATGTCGGCCCGGCACTATGGCGTAGTGGATGAGGCCACCACCTGCAGTGTCGGAATCCCATATGGGTGTTGATTGGGTCCTGGCTGCTCCTCTTCCCATTCAGCTCTCAGATGTGGTCTGGGAAAGCAGTGGAAGATGACCCAAGTGCTTGTGCCCCTGTGCCCATGTGAGAGACCTGGAAGAAGCTCCTGGATCCTGGCTTTGGATTGGCCCAGCTTTGGCTGTTGCGGCCATGTGGGGAGTGAACCCGCAGATGAGAAACCGAACTCTCTCTCTCTGCCTCTGTTTCTTCTAGTAACTCTGCCTTTCAAATAAATAAATAAATCTTTTAAAAAATAATATCGGGTTTTACTTATCCATGGAATGAGACTTACATGGCTGTATTTTAAGATCAGTGAATGCTATTTACAGCTACTGTATACATCAAACAGAACTATGCCTTGCTCTGAAGAGAAACTAAAGCTCTAGAACCTGATCTGAGCTCAGAGAACCCAGAGAGGACTCCGGCCCACTGCAGGCAATAGCTAGAAAGCAGCTTTTGAGTGAAACAATGTTTCCAAGGACCCACCTGGCTGTGGCTCCCCTCATACGCACTGTGGGGCACTTAGCATATTCATCAATACAGCTGGCTTATTCAGCCACAGATCCTACAATGCTCTCAGCCACTTGCAGAATGTGTTGACACTGTTGGTTTCCTCACCTGTCCACCCTCCAATACTCTCAGTTGTTTCGGACCCGAAGAGCATGCCTGAGTCAGAGCCACTTTTCCAGCACCTATTAGATAGACGCATTCCTAAAATATGCGTGTTGTTGTGTTGCTGGGAGAATGAACAGGGAAAGGAGTTGCTTCTGAGTTAGATGCTTAGAAATGAAAGTCCCTTTCAATGTCTTCAGGGAGCTCTTCTGGGGTGGACTTGAAGCAAGAGACAACAGCAGCCATCTCTCTTCTGAAGCACTGTGCCGTGCTTTGCAAACTAAACGTGAGCTACCCCATAGGCACTGGCAGGAAGCCCTTAGTATCCACAGGATGAACAATCTCCCTCCTGACTTGCAAACAGATGCTGTGGGCCAGGACAGGGAGCAGAGTTGAGCAGGAGGCTCGGTGGGTACCAGGATCTGAAATCTGACCTGAGGAGGTCAGGAAGCTGGGGGTAGGTGCTGAGGCATCACAATGCCATAAACAATAAGCAAAAGTGCACGTGATACAGAGTTTCTAGGGTGATAGCTGATGAAGGTTGCTTGACTGGCAATGCTTTGTTGCCTCATCACAGCTCGCTGGGGTCAAGGCCATTCTTGTCCCCATGTGACAGACAGAGAGCTGGGAGGAGGAAAGAAGAAAGCTACATCCATCCTAGAGGCCCTCATCCTAGGAGCCTGTGGAGCTGCGAATCCCAGTGAAGCCTAGGGTTCTGGAAACCCTCCCCCAGCTGTCCCCGGCTTCTCAGACTGTTGGTCTCCTGAGGGGACAGTGCAGTGTCCCAAAGGGACAGCAGGTTTTGGCAGAACTCAGAAGAAAACTGGGACCCAGGAATTCCAATATGATACCCAAGACAGCAAGGACAGGTACTCACAGGTAGGTCTGAGCCTCCCCCCGAGTGCCCACATGACTTACGTATATCTTTCCACCAATTACACTCACCACGTTTAGCTATGTGTGGCCGTGCACTCCAGTTTTTGTATTTTTTTTTTGACAGGCAGAGTGGACAGTGAGAGAGAGAGAGACAGGGAGAAAGGTCTTCCTTTTACCATTGGTTCACCCTCCAATGGCTGCTGTGGCCAGCGCGCTGCAGCCGGCGCACCGAGCTGATCCGAAGCCAAGAGCCAGGTGTTTCTCCTGGTCTCCCATGGGGTGCAGGGCCCAAGCACTTGGGCCATCCTCCACTGCACTCCTGGGCCACAGCAGAGAGCTGGACTGGAAGAGGGGCAACCGGGACAGAATCCGGCACCCTGACTAGGACTAGAACCCGGTGTGCCGGCGCCATGGGCGGAGGATTAGCCTATTGAGCCAATAGTCGCCGGCCCAGTTTTTGTATTTTAACTTTGTAAAATAAAATATTTTAACTATTTCCTCATCCACAAATGTGCCCCCTCAAATAACCCAAGCCATTACAAGGCAAGTTCCTCCAGGTCAGGGATCTTGTCTCCCTGCAAAGTCAGGGCATGAAGCTGCAGCTCGGGAGAGCCATGCACGGAATGAATGGCAGGCACCTGGCCCGGCGACAGGTAGAGCAGAGGAACGAGTGATGCCTCCAAGGGTGCGTGTCCAGGAACTCCCATCCGCAAAGCCCTTCCTGACTTTGTTCAGGCCGTGTCAGCAGGAGACAGAGTGAATATATGAGGAAAGATGAAACATCCGCCCCGATGAAGGGCAGGCATGGGCCAGGTAGGGCCTGAGTTGGAGAGGAGCCCTGACATTGCAGACCACAGGGGCAGGTCGAAGGCTGAAGCCGAAGCACAGGATGTGGGCCTGCTGTGGATGCCACCTAGTCACAGCAGGCAGAAGTGTGCACAGGGGTCTGCAGATGGTCCCAGCAGCTGAGAGTAGGAGCTGAATGCTTGATGTCACGGTGGGGACAGTTCCACGGCTGTGAGCTATGCAAGCAATCAGGGAAGTGAAACAGGAGGGAACTCGAATCTTCCTTGCAGGCGAAGCTTTGAGCTTGCTCCTAAGGAAGAGAAGTGCAAAGTAGTCCAAACAAGGAGGGGGGGGTGGGGAGCAAGGAGCCCCTGGCATCAGGAACCCAGACCAGAGGCATTGTAGGTGTCTAGTGCAGAGTGCCTCCAGAAAGTTCTGCCCACACACATAGCTTGCATGTCACCATGGAGAGTACACTTTTAATGTGCATCCTTCTAGTCACCAGTGCAGTTTGGCGGGGAAAGCCATTTCAGACACTGCCCAGGTTACTCAGCAAAGCCTGAGCTATTGATCCAATTTGGAGGGTGGATGTCCGTGTCTGTCTGACACTCATCTGTCTCCCAGAAGTCAGGCTTCCTCTTGGAGCTTGCAGAGCACTTCTGGAATAGGCAGCCTTGCTTAGATCATGGGCAGCCTGTGAGGCATAGCTTGGAGTACACACACACACACACACACTCACACACACAAAGCCACACACACACAGACACACACACTCACACAAACATACACAGTCACACAAACACACACAGTCCCACACAGACACAGACACATACAGCCACACACACACAGCCGCACACACACAAAGCCACACACACAGACACACACACTCACAGAAACATACACAGTCACACACACAAACACATACACACAGTCCCACACAGCCACAGACACATACACTCACACACATACAGCCACACACACACAGCTGCACACACACAAAGCCACACACACAGACACACACACTCACAGAAACATACACAGTCACACACACATACACACACAGTCCCACGCAGACACAGATACATGCACCCACACACATACAGCCACACACACACAGCTGCACACACAGTCACACAGACACACTCAGCCACACACACAGCCACACCACAAAGTCTCACACACACACACAGTCACACACACACACACAGTCTCATACACACACACTCACACACACACTCACAGTCACACTTTTTGTCCTGAAGCATGTTTTCAGTCAATTCCATGGCCTTAACTGTTAAAATCCACATTGACTTTACTTACATGGTTGCCCATTATTCTGTCCTTACAGTCATCTTCCCAATCCATGCTTTGGTTTTCCATGATTTCAGAAAATTACAGTCAACCGCAATCCAAAAAATTAAATTAAAAATTGCAAAAATAAATAATTCATTCATTTTAAATAACTTTGGATATACTACATTTTTATAATTGTTCTATTTTATTAGTAGTTATTATTAATCTCTCAAGTACATAAATTCTAAATTAAATGTTGTCCTAGGTATGAATGCATCATACAGTAAAAACATAATGCATAGTATAGTGTTTGGTACTGCCTGAGGTTCCAGGCTTTCAAGGGAGGGGCCTTAGAGCAAATCCCCTGTGGATAACAGGGACTGACTTTATTTGCAGGTCTTTGGGAACTGAGGCAAACAGCCCCATAGGCAAGTGTGCTCGTAGCACGGGCAGAGGCAGCCAGCAGAGCTTTGCCTGTGTGGTCCTGGGCTTGGCAAACCTCAGCAAGGGGTCCTCAGCGTGGGCATCTCCTGTCATCCATCTCCAACTGCCCTCACAACCTTCCAAAGGGTTGGGTAGCCTGCAAGTGGGACTTTTTGCAGCCAACTCTAGCATGTACAGGTTGAGCCAGATCTGCTATGGTTTAGGAAAAAAAATTAAAGCAACATTCTTTCCACATTAACTATGACAGATCAAATGTGCATTCACCATACATACAGCATCTAATTAAACTCCCACAGCCAACTAGGCTAATGGAATTCAAGCCCCCATTTTGTAGTCATGGGAACTGAGGTTCTGACAGGTTCAGAGCTCTGCCTGAGGCCACACAGCCAGATGCAAAGCTAGTCTGCCTTATTCGTCATGTGTGCGTGTGTGTGTGTGTGTGCACGCATGCATGTGTGCTCTCCACTCCATAGGCTGACTTTACATCAAGGGCACAGAGCTGTTTAAATGTGAGGGGAGACACATGCTCAGGCCACAGCTTGCTAATAAAATAAAGAATCAAGAACAGCATTTCTACTTCTACTGCTATTTCTGATCCTGGAAAATCCCAAATCTCTTTTCTTTTAGGTTCCAGCCTTTTGACTCCTACCTTCATTAATGTAATGATTGGAGAGTCTTGATTGTTTAATTAGAAAATACTGCACCATTATTCAAACAGTTGTCACTACCTAAGCTGTAATGGTCAGAGGACAATCCTAAGACCAGAAGGAAAAAAAAATCTTGACAATCTCTCTAATTTAATTGTATTTATTTTCATGTTTCTAAAAATACCCTTTGTGCAAACAGCTTCTAGGCATCAGCTCAAGACTATAAATCAGCAGAGCTGACAGCACTGTCCTCGGCTTACTCCTTTAGGAAATGCCCCAAAAACCATTTGTAGCTTCTATTTTGTTTTCTAGTACCATAGCCTGAATGCCGTCTCTCTCCTCTCTCCTCTAAAATTCCCAGCTGTCCCTGGGAGGTAATCAAACAGCACATGCTCCAGGTCCAAGGGAGGGAAGCCCAGGACACACAGGTGCCCCAGGCACAGGCCCTGCTTCCAAGAGGCAGAGCCAGGTGTGAGTTTCTCTGTACAGTGATTTCTCAGGTTCATCCCACCCATAATGACTCTGACACCGTGATCGCATGGCCATGCTTTAAGCAAAAAAATGGAGAAAGAAATGTCAAGAGCACCTGTCTGGGAGTTGAAATGGTCGCTACCCTAACCGAGAACACCCATCGAGTGTTCGCTCTGTCAGGCTCTGCTCCATGAACCTCATCATGTGCCCCTGAAAACATTTCTATTCATCCGATTCCATAGGTGAAGCACTGAGACACAGAGCTACTAGGAAACACAGAGAAAAGAATTCCAGGGGGCTGGGGTGGGTGTCTGGAAGTGGTTTCCCAGAGGACTCCAAAGCGGAGTCCTAAAGAATGAGTGAGGGTTGCCAGGCAACGAAGGGGCGGAGCGTTCCATGCAGAGGCAGAGGAAGGCTGAGAAGGAAAAACTGCAGCTCCATCAATCTGTTAGGATTCTCCATTACCAGAGCAGGAGGCAGCAGATGAAAGTCCAGACGAGGACAAGCGCAGTAGAGAGGGAGAGGAAGGACAGGGATAAGGACTACTAGGAAAAAAATCAGCAGATTTGATTAATTGCACACAGAGAGGTGGAGAAAAGAGGAACACACCTATTTGCAGGGGACTGGGTGGAATTCGGAATGCAATCCGGGCAGTGACAGGAGGCGACCTGAGGAGCTGAATCAGGGCAGGCTGAGCTGGCCATGCCAGCAGGAATTCCTGGAGGTCATATCCAACAGGCAGCTGCCGGCTCGAGTGGGAAGTTGGGAGAAGGCTGGCGGCAGGAGATAAGGGATGGACAGCCAGCAAGTAGACAGTGGCAGATGACAGCTGCAGGGCTTGCTTCCCAAACAAGACCTGGGAGGTCTTGTTGGAAATCTCAATGACAAGTCAGTGGCTCCAAGTGGGACCTGAGACTCAGCATGTCTAATGAGTTCCCCACGTGGTATGCATTCCATATTTTAAGCAACAGATAGGACGTTTGAGGTGACAAGGAACGCTGCACAGAGGAGAGAGAACACAGCGGTTGGCAATTTAGCAGGACCAATATTTAAAGGTTGGATATAAGAGCCAGCCCGTGAAGACAGAATGAAACAGAGAGTAAAAGAAAAACTGGACCGGAAAGTTGTCTCAGAAGCCAAGGACTTGCATGCACCCAACTACAAGGAACGGTGAGCGTATCCCATGGGAAAAGTCAGGCTCCAGTGGATTGTGCAATGTGGAGATGCCAAATCTGGATCTTCAGGAAGCGTTCTCACTGACTGGCTGAGACTGAGACCTCAAGGCCAGTGGCTAACTGGGTTTGACCGTGACTACACCCCAAGTGCTAACATGGTGTCTGATGCATGGTTAGTGTTATAAAAGAGGAATTTTGGGCAGGTGCCATAGCTCACTAGGCTAATCCTCCGCCTGCGGCACCGGCACCCTGGGTTCTAGTCCCGGTCGGGGAGCTGGATTCTGTCCTGGTTGCTCCTCTTCCAGGCCAGCTCTCTGCTGTGGCCCAGGAGGGCAGTGGAGGATGGCCCAAGTGCTTGGGCCCTGCACCCGCATGGGAGACCAGGAGGAAGCACCTGGCTCCTGGCTTCAGATCACCGCAGTGGGCCAGCCGTAGCAGCCACTTGGGGAGTGAACCAATGGAAAAAGGAAGACCTTTCTCTCTCTCTCTCTCTCACTGTCTAACTCTGCCTGTCAAAAAATAAATTAATTTAAAAAGAGGAATTTTGAACACGATATTTTTACACACAGAGGAGAGACCAGATAAAGGCACGGCAAGAAGGTGGCCATCTATAAGAAGCTTCTAGCTTCTATTTTGTTTTCTAGTACCATAGCCTGAATGCTGTCTCTCTCCTCACCCCCCAAAAATTCTCAGCTGTCCCTGGGAGGTAATCAAACAGCACATGTTCTGGGTCCAAGGGAGGGAGGCCCAGGACACATAGAACAGATGCAAGAAGGTGGCCATCTCCTCAAGGAGAGGAGCCTCATAAGAAACCACCCCTCCCAACACCTGGATCTTGGACTTCTGGCTCCCAGCACTGTGAGACAGTGCATGCCTGTTGTCACCATCAAATACCATTTTAATATTTTGTTATGGCAGTCCTAGTGAACTACCATGGAGGGCATTGGCTGTAATTGAAATGGTGTGAGACTGTGTTGCTGATCTGTTATGTTTAATGACATGGGGTCCCCTACCTCACTCTTCTGGCATCCTCTGGTTTCTACATAGTGGAAATTTTTAGGTGCTCCCACCACACAGAACCATTATGGTCATTGTGTGACCCTGCCCACTTCCACATAAAATAGGTGCTTCCATTGCACAGAAATGCCAGGAACCAGTAGCAGAGCTATTATAGCTGTGGGAGAAGAACTTGGGGGGAGCAGTTTGATGGACTTTCTTCCCAAGGAAACCCGAGATATCTGAAGGCAGGTGCGACCTGGACTTCACCTTTCTGTTCAGTGACTAGCTTATTTATTCAGGGCCAGCATCCTTTTTAAGTGCTTCTGATCTTGGCAATTTTTCTGTATGTCAACTAACCAGTGTTATGGGGTAATGCAAGGGGAACCAACCAAATCTTCACTCTAGGTTCACAATAAAATGCTAACCAATCCCCAATCCCTGGCCTTCCAATATTTCTAAGACTGAGCATCTGTGGTTTTATGGTTCTCCCAGATAACAGCACCCTGTAGTGCCCAGCCCCATTCCAAATAAGACAGGGCTGGTGCTGTGGCACAGTGAGTTAAAGTCCCAACTTGCGGTACCGGCATCCCATATGAGCCCCATTTCAAGTCCCAGCTGCTCCACTTCTGATACAGCTCCCTGCTAATGCACCTGGGAAAGCAGTGGAAGATGGCTCGAGTCCTTAGGCTCCCATACCCATGAGGGAGACCTAGAAGAAGCTCCTGGTTCCTGGCTTCAGACTGGCTTGGTTCTGTCTGTTGCAGCCATTTGGGGAGACCTTTCTCTCCATCTCTACTTCTCTCTATAATTCTCTTTCAAATAAATAAAATATATCTTTAAAAAAACAAATAGGACTTCTTGTATATAAATACTCAAGCAAATCTCATCAGAACACAATTCAAAAATACCACTTTCAAGCAATTTGCTCAGAACAATGAAGTCTGGTTTCGACCAGCGCCGTGGCTCAATAGGCTAATCCTCCACCTGAGGCGCAGGCACTCCAGGTTCTAGTCCCGGTCGGGGCACCAGATTCTGTCCTGGTTGCCCCTTTTCCAGGCCAGCTCTCTACTGTGGCCCAGGAGTGCAGTGGAGGATGGCCCAGGTCCTTGAGCCCTGCACCCCATGGGAGACCAGGAGAAGCACCTGGCTCCTGACTTCGAATCAGCGCGATGCACCGGCCGCAGCGCGCCGGCCGTGGCAGCCATTGGAGGGTGAACCAGCGGCAAAAGGAAGACCTTTCTCTCTGTCTCTCTCTCTCTCACTGTCCACTCTGCCTGTCAAAAAAATTTTAAAAAAGAAGTCTGGTTTCTTCTCAGTGGCATGGGGATACAGCTAGAGCATCTCCTGATATTGTTTGATAATGTGCTGGTATTTTTTTCCTGTCCCAATACGCTGGCATCCAGCAGGGCTTCTTTCTCTAAAGATACATCATTAAATCCTAAAAATAACACCTGGAGAGGTTAGGATGTTATCCCAAGTTCCCTGACTCCAAAGCCTGCACACTTCCTACTGCTCTAAACCCCTTCTCTTTGGATGGGTTCTTTCCACTAAGGTTACCTGCAATGTACATTTTAGACAGACTTTCCTGGACACCATGAAGGCTCCAGGGAAGGACCCATCCAGGATCCAGAAGCTGGACAGCAAAGAACCAGTGAGTCAGCGACCCTTTGACGCACCTGCCCAGGGACTGGGTCATCTTTTCCCCTCCATCAATCCTTTTTGCTACATTCATCAGTAGGCCCCTACATCCAGTTCAAAGAAGAGCATTGTCTTGCATCTGAATTACTCATTCCACAATCCGTCAAGTGATCCCTCTGTTTACCTGAAAATTTCAAGGCTCTTTTACGAACTGCTGTCTCCATGATCAAAGCAAACCATTCAGCTGGGTGATCAAAGAGATGCTAAGTCCCAGCTGGACTCCTTTCCCAAACAGCCCAGCTCCCACTACCGAAGTCGTAATTAAAAATGGTTCAGCTCAAGAATTCTGATTACAGTATCTAAATGGCCTTCTCCATGACAGCTTTGAACAAAGCTGTGGAGAGGGCTGAGATAAGCCTCTGAATTATGGGGGACCGTGGTCACAGTGAAGACTGCAGTCGTGCTGATCGATGAGCCTTGACAGTCTCCAACCTGCTAACTGGCCTTTGAAAACCTAGAGGCACACAGTGTGACCTGTACAGATAGGGGTAGGAGCAGAAGGCAAGGGGTTGGAAAACATGGCCCCAGGCCTTTGAAAACCTTTCCAGCTTCCATCCGAGCCTTTTGCCAGATGGTGTTCCCAGAGGTTGCAAATTGAAGCATCACTTGGTGGTATCGTGGGTCTGGGGTTTCTTAGGGGATTATGTCTGCAGTTGACACCATGAGTAGAACAAACCTCTTGTCTCAGGCCAACGTGATTCAGCAGCCCCTGAGGTCTAATGAAGCTTCCTTTGTAGAAAACACACGACCCCTGGGGAGGAGGGGCGGTCTTCTCAGATGCGACTGACTGTAAGGGTGGAGGGCAGAGGGCAAGCAGCCAAGACAACACAGTTAAGCTTCTTCAAAGGTGGGGAAGCTGGGGAGATAAGTCATTTTTGCAAAAATGAGATAAATCATCACAGTCTCCAGGAAAGCAACAGGCTACTGGTGAAGCATGTCCAGTGCACAGGGCACTTGTTACAAGGCAATCAAGGCCAAGACCTCCGAGAACTGGCATGCTCAAGGGGCCACCAGGGCAGTACGTACAATAGAGGGAAGACACTGGTATGCTCTGATGCGACTGATTCCTACCAAAAAACCCAAGGTCAGACCACCCGTAGAAGAGGGAGTTCTCAGTGTGCTGCTCTGATACCATGTGTAACAGGACGCTGTCTCGAAGTAGACCCAACTCTACTTTCTCGACCAAGATGTCCTCAGATATCCTTATAAAGCAATTAACAGTGTGTGCACATACAATTCTCAATGCATGTACTTAACAGTGTGTGCACATACAATTCTCAATGCATGTACTTAACGGTGTGTGCACATACAATTCTCAATGCGTGTACTTAACGGTGTGTGCACATACAATTCTCAATGCGTGTACTTAACGGTGTGTACACATACAATTCTCAATGCGTGTACTTAACGGTGTGTGCACATACAATTCTCAATGCATGTACTTAACAGTGTATGCACATACAATTCTCAATGCGTGTACTTAACGGTGTGTACACATACAATTCTCAATGCGTGTACTTAACAGTGTGTGCACATACAATTCTCAATGCATGTACTTAACAGTGTGTGCACATACAATTCTCAATGCGTGTACTTAAGAGTGTGTGCACATACAATTCTCAATGCGTGTACTTAACGGTGTGTGCACATACAATTCTCAATGCGTATACTTAACGGTGTGTACACATACAATTCTCAGTGCGTGTACTTAACGGTGTGTGCACATACAATTCTCAATGCATGTACTTAACGGTGTATGCACATACAATTCTCAATGCGTGTACTCAGGATGCTATCACGACATCCAAGGATACAAGCACGAAAGGGGCCAGTTGCCACGCTGGATGGCAGAGGTTGTGTGATAGTTGCTCATTAGGCCACCACTGGCCAAGGCCTGAGCATCTTCCCAGCTTGAGTATTTCTCAGAATCTCTGGGAGACAAGTCCCTTTCCCTTCCTAATCCTCAAATCTGCACCAACACACTTCATTGTTTCCTGCTCTCTCCGACCCTATATCAAGTCTGCTGACTAGGAGCTAGACCCATTTTATAGTTATGGGGGAGACAAAAGTCATTGCTACATTCATCTATCTATATATATATACATTACACACATACATATATGCACATACATACATATACATATATACACACATACATACACATATACATACATACATACACATATGCATATATACATATACACATATACATACATATGTATACAAGTACATATTTGTGTTTCCTCCTCCATCTTGCCAAGGCTTGGAAATGCTCCTGGCCCACCCAGGGTTGCTCAGGAATATTCGGGAATTTTCATAGGAAGGATAAATGAGTGCCCAAGTTGATGAATCAGTAAATGAATAATATCTTCCTTGTGGAGTGGCCCCAGGTTCAAACACCAGACCGAGTCTCTGGATCACATTTGTCAAAAATAGTTACTGCGGCTCTGTTAGCAATTAGTGATAAATTCATCATTAATAATTAATAAAGTGAGGCCAGCACTGTGGCTCACTTGGTTAATCCTTCGCCTGCGGCACCGGCATCCCATATGGGCACCGGGTTCTAGTCCCAGGTGCTCCTCTTCCAGTCCAGCTCTCTGCTGTGGCCCAGGAGGGCAGTGGAGGAGGGCCTAAGTGCTTGGGTCCCTGCACCCACATGGGAGACTGGGAGGAAGCACCCGGCTCCTAGCTTCAGATTGGCATAGCTCCAGCTGTGGCGGCCATTTTGGGGGTGAACCAACGTAAGGAAGACCTTTCTCTCTGTCTCTCTCTCTCTCACTGTCTAACTCTATCTGTCAAATAAAAAAAAAATCATAAAGTGAAACATTAAGTGCAATTCAACTGCATATTTTTGAGATTAATTTTATTTGAAAGGCAGAGTTACAGAGAGAGAGAGAGAGAGAGAGAGATTTTCCATCCACCAGTTCACTCCTTAAATGGCCACAATAGTCAGAGATGGGCCAGACTGAAGCCAGGAGCTTCTTTCAGGTCTCCAACATGGGTGGCAGGGGCCCAAGTACTTGTGCCATTTTCTGCTGCTTTCCCAGGTACATTAGCAGGGAGCTGGATTGGAAGTGGAGCAGCTGGGACTTGAACCGGTGCCTACATGGGATGCTGGCACTGCAGATGGCAACTTATTCTGCTATACCACAGTGCCAGCCCCTCAACTGCATCTATTTTTAAAGTCTACCAAGATGGCCGGCGCCGTGGCTCAATAGGCTAATCCTCCACCTTGCAGCACTGGCACACCGGGTTCTAGTCCCAGTCGGGGAGCCAGATTCTGTCCCGGTTGCCCCTCTTCCAGGCCAGCTCTCTGCTGTGGCCTGGGAGTGCAGTGGAGGATGACCCAAGCACTTGGGCCCTGCACCCCATGGGAGACCAGGAGAGGCACCTAGCTCCTGGCTTCGAATCAGCGTGGTGCGCCGGCCGCAGCGCACCAGCCGCGGCAGCCATTGGAGGATGAACCAACGGTAAAGGAAGACCTTTCTCTCTGTCTCTCTCTCTCACTGTCCACTCTGCCTGTCAAAAAAAAAAAAAGTCTACCAAGACCAGGGCTGTATGTGATGTAGCGTAATCTTCAACAATGGTTTGCAAATAGTAAAGCTATTATTGTGAAATGTCTCAGCAATAGGTCACAGGCAATAAAAAGTATATCATTTGAATAAATGGTGCAAAGGCACTTTATAAAATTTATGGCTAGTTTCTGTTTTTAAAATTCAAGTGCAAATATAAGAAAAGCTGCTTGTCATAAAAAGAAAATATATTTCACACCAGGAGTTGGCAGCCAATTCAGGTAAAATATCAAAGTCAAGAACCAAAAACGCAGGAGGGAGATAGGAAGGAAGGGAATAATATCTTGATGTTACTAGAATTATATCTATAGATCATATTGAATCTGTTAAAAACTAAATAAAAATTAAAATTTAAAAAATTTTAAAAGGGTCCAAAAGTATAACTTTGTCATGATGTTATACATTTTTGAGAAATTCTGACCAAAGTAAGAAGAAAGCAAATAAATAGGCAAATACTAAATAGAGAAAAATATTCCTTAGATCATGTATTTATATATTTATATATATATATATATATATATATATATATCAAAAGCCCAGAGGCATGTGGTGGAAACCATCAAAATTCAACAAAATTTAGAGTTGGCCTGTAAGATAAATAAAGACTACAAAAAATAATGCATGAAATACTGTTTTAAGTTCTTATTCCCAGCACCTACAGAAATAGTATATCATGAGATAATTCTAATGAAAATCGTGTGCAAGGAAAGCTGCAAGGCTCTCAGGGGAGGTGTACGGGAAGCTTTATGTGCAAGGAGTGAGTGATGCCACCCAGTGAGGCTGAATATTTCTAAAGATAAATTCTTCTCAAATGAATGTGTGGCGTGCTACAGTTTCAATACAAATTCCTCCATGACTTAGACAAAGCAATGCCAAGAGGCAGGATAAAAACAAGAAGGACAGTTAAGAAAATGTTAAAGGGGAAGCACACTGTATCTTATAAAGCTACAAGAATTTAAATAATGTGACACTTGTGCACAAGTAGCATTGAGGACCATAACCCAGATCAGTGATCCCATTGTGTATTGTATTTTAATATATGATAAAGAATTCATCAGAAGTCAATTCCCAGATAAGCCAGGGTTATTCAACAAATGAACTCAGGACAATCAACTGATCATTTGGAACATAACATATTTAAATAATTACTTCATTCCACATAACAAAAGACATTTCTGATTAATGAGAGAATATAATACATACAAATAAAAGTTAAAAGAAGACTCAGTTTAATTCCCACTTTTTGGAGAGAGAAAGGCTCTCTACTCAGAAATCATAAATAATTCACAGAGGCAAAGATGGGCAGGCAGATCTTAGGAGAGGGCATGAGCTGCACTTGTTTGCACTTTGAAAATCATCCTTACAGACAATTACATGCCAATTAAAATTGTTGCAGAGTAAAAACATAAACAACAAAAGTGATCGCTGTCAGACTTTGAGAAATAATTCAACAACTATGAAAAACAAGTAAGAAAAACATGAAAATCCCCATAGAAAAGTCAGCAAAAGAAAGAGATGGAAAATTCATCAAAACAGGAGATGCAGTTAGCAAATAAAATATGAGAAAATGTTCAACCTTAATGCACATTATGATATACTACTTTTTGCTTATCATTTTATATGTGTCTTTTTTATTTAGCTAAAAATGTCAAATATCGGCAAGAAGGGAGTGAAAGAGACATCTTCATAGACTGCTAATGGCAATGTAACTGGTAGTTTGGAAGAGAAGCAGAGTAATTTGTAAATTATGGATACAAAAAAAAAAAACACTCTATGGGGCACTGGCATTGTGGCATAGTGGGTAAAGCTGCCGCCCGGGACACTGGCATCCCATATGGGCACCGGTTTGGGTCCTGGCTGCTCTGCTTCTTCTGATCCATCTCCCTGCAAATGTGCCTGGGAAAGCAGTGGAAGATGGCCCAACTGCTGGAGCCCATGCACCCACATGGGAGACCCCAAAGAAGCTCCTTCCTCCTGGCTCTGGTCTGGCCAGTCACAAAAGTGAAGTTGACAAAATCCAATGGTATATATCCACAATTCGGTTGGGTGTGTTCTGATGACCTTGTTTATTTAAAAAGGCATTCATTCATGCTACTTGAGAATCTACCATATGCCCCATACTAGGTTAGGAGATAGAGTGCTAAGCAGTTCTGACCCTCCAACACCCCCTACTCTTGCTAAAGAAATACACAATATAACCAAGAATGTCTTATAGCATTGAACTATGTCATGATGAAGTGACACAAGGGAGAAGTAGCAGGTGCCAGGTGGGCAATGAGGATAACTATCCTAGCTGAGGAAGACAGGAAAATGCTATTTAAGCTGATATGTTTAAAATGAAGTTAAACTAGTTCCTCAAGAGAGGGGAGAGATATGCTAAACAAATTGGAGAAGGGAAGTGATAAGAATACTCTGAATAGAGGGAACAGCTTGCTCAAAGCTTCCAAGCTGGAGCCAGCATTGTGGCATAGCAGTTCAAGCTGCTGCCTGTGATGCTGGTGTCCCATATGGGAGCCGGTTCAAGACCCAGCTGCTCCACTTCCGACCCAGCTCCCTGCTGATGACCTGGGAAAGCAGCAGAGAATGGTCCAAGTCCTTGGGCCCCTGTACCCATGTGGGAAACCTGGAAGAAGCTCCGGTTTCCTGGCTTTGGCCTGGCCTAATCCTTGCTATTGTGGTCATTTGGGGAATGACCAGTAGATGGAAGAGTACTCTCTCTCTCTCTCTCTCTTCCTCTCTCTCTCTCACCCTACCTTTCAAATAAATAGGCAAGTCTTTTTTTTTTAAAGGGTTCCAAGCATAGGACGCTTCTGTGGACCTGAGGGACAAGATGAAGACCAGCATATAGTAAATAATGCAAACGTGGCCAGGGATGAGGCTGGGAACGCAAGCAGAGCCCAGCAGACACTGGTCCAGATTTGGGGCTTAATCCTTGAGTGCAGCGGGAAGGCACCAAAGCATTTTAAAAAGAAAAGAGAGTGCCTTATGTTTGAAATAGTTGATTCTGGCTCCAGAGTAGAATTGTGGAAGGACTGGAGTAGCGGGGTGGGGGGCAAGTGATGGCAGGCGTTCAGGTCAAAGGCAATGGGGGCTTGCACAAGGGAGACGGGGCTTGAGCAACACATTTGAGATTTTCTGATATGATTAAGGGCATTTTCTCCCATTGGAACACTGCCCATGCGGAGCATTAGGAAACACCAGGCTGCACACTCAGAGTTCCATTTGCTCTCCATCCATGCCTTTGTCCAACATTTACTTACTCTGTGCAAATCCTGCAGCCAAACTCACCAATTCACTATTCAGTTGTACCCACTCCTCAGCTGAGTATCTCTACTACATTTTCCGTTCTAACTGTTGCACTTTGATCTTTAAGTCTCTGATTATGCTTGCTACATGCTTAGTCTTTTTATAAAATGATCCCATTCCTCCACTTTCTCTCTCAAATAATAGGAAATGTGTTGTATTACAATTACTCTTGAATATTCATCAGTTTCTTTTCATATAGGTTTTCCCAGTTTTCACGTGTGTGCTCTCTTCCATAATATTGGTCTCCTTCAGGTATTTCCCCTTCTGTGAAGTGGTCTGTGTGGTAACCATCACTTATAGCTGTGATTTCCTGTGGTATTGCATCATTGCTCACACACACACACACACACACACACAACTCCCATGGAATAAAAATGTACCTGGGACCTTGGATGTTGGGCTTGGCTGTGTGACATGCCAATGAGATGTTAGCAAGCCTCACAGGACTAGCAGCTGAGCTGCATAGTTAATCTTGCTTTGCTTTCTTGAACTTTGGCCGTAAGAAGAACATGCCCTGAACAGCAGCTGGTCCCGGAAGAATGAGAAATGTGAGGAAAGATCTGAGCCAAACCTGTGGCCTGGAGCCAAGAAAAACTGAGGTCAGCTTAGATGAGCTATATCCCCGCCACTCTACATCCCATCACTTGAAACAATATCACCCAAGTGACCTCAGACTCAAGAGTGAGAAGTAAATGTTTATTACCGTATGCCGCTGATGTACTAGTGGTGGTTTCTTACACAAGAAAAGTTGACCAACACACGTCCTATCCCTTCTACAAATTGTTTATAGCTTCAGATCCCTGAAGAGTTTTCTGTGCCGCAACTTCTTATTATTTTGAAACATATTTATTTGTTATTTTTAATTTGTTTCTATCTTTTGTAGCTGTTTGTTGTGGAAGGGAGATGTTTCAAATTGTTCTCAGGCTGTTTTTTGAAATTAGAACCAAAATACAACACTGAATCAATCATGGGATTATTCTAACTGGTTTAATCAGAAAAGCTCTAAGAATTTTGGGGTAGACCGGAGAGTAACACGCGAAGGCTACCAATCCAGGTATAATTTCCAAGTTATAACAAAGTGATGCTGTAGGGCTGATACCACCACTGCCGCCTCAAGGCGTAGACATCATGGATGGTGACTTCAACACTAACTGTCCTGTCACTGGCTTCCCCAGGACAGAGTCTGCCCAGCGACTGCCTCTTCATTGGTCTCTCTCTTCCGAGTTGCTATCTCACTCCAGTGTATGTGACACGGAACAGAAGTTACATCCTAGCAAGGAAAGTAGGAAGGTTAGCTGCTGGCTTCCATCTTGGGAAGGAGTGACTCCTATCCTGTAGGACAGCCCTCAAACACAGAATGGAAGCTAGAGAGGCTGGTGTAGATGCCCTGCAACCACTGCTCAGTTACCCTGGAGACGAAAACAGAGACAAAATCAGTCTATACACTTATGGAATCACAAGCTGCAATACCCAGTGATGGTTGATGGAGATAATGTCTGTGGATGCCTGTGGTAGAGTGTTGGTCACAGAGCAGACTTTGCAAGTGACGCATCAATCAATAAACCACAGCATACTGTTATAACAGGGAGCAGAGTCACCCTTTTATTCTAGACTTTTGGTCTTGCCTTTAATTCTCCCATGAATGACTATGTTTTTCTGTTCATATTTCCATCTTTTACCTGTATCACCTCTAATCTTCCAGTGCAATGATTCCATTTTTCACACACAGGTCAGAGTCCTGCCAGCTTTACCTACTCAGGCCTCACCATCTGCTAGTCTACCGGGTAACATCTCCAGGAAGAGATTCATCGTAGGGAGTTGGCCTGCATCAAGAATTGAAAGAGATCAAGACATCAGTGGGCAAGTGATCTCAAAATTATCATTTGAGAGGCATAGAAAAGGAGAACAAAGGTTCTAGCATGCCACAGTTGATACACACCCAAGATAAGGTGCTTCTTTTCCCCTTCCTGTATTCTTGAACTACTGAAGTTTTACATTTGAAATGAGATGTAGAGAACGGTGGATAAAAATGAATTTTGCTGTGAACACAAGAAAAAAATAATTTTCTAACTGTGCAAATGTAAAGATAGACTTCATGTTTTTGGTAGATTTGGTAATGTGGATTGGCCCACACTTTTGAAATTTTTAAAATAAAACTGACTGAGCACTGGTCAAGTGCTGGGCATGTGACCAAGTGGGGAGTGGCCCCTCAGGACACCTGCTCCAGATCTGCTGCAATTGAACCGAGTCTTCCAGCCAGATGATCCCAAGGCCAGGATGTCCCTCTAAGAAAACTGACTAATGTCACTCGAGAATAAAGACAAAGATCAGGAAGAAGGAAGAGAACAAGAGTTGGAGGAAAAGACAGAGTCTTAGCCTGGGTCCTTCTGAAAGCCGAGTGTGAGGCAAGTTTATGTGTGAGTAGTTTATGTGAGAGCTTCCAAAAGCCTCCTTATTGGGATGAAACGTCCAGTGACCTGTAGCAGCCAATGGGACCTGAAGAGAGGGAAGAGGGAGGGAGAAAGAAATACAAGACCTTGGCAATTGTGACTTCAAACCAGAAACACACCTAACAGAAGCACCACTCAAATATTTCTATTCTCTCTTGGATTATTAAACCATGTCCTTAGACATTATTGTATTTAATTTTCAGAACAAACCTAGGAAGTAAATATTGTTTTATTGTAGTATTTATTTATATTATTTATTGTTGTGCTTACAAGTGCAGGCCCTAGAGTCAGTAAGTTGGAAATCCTGGCTCCATTGCTTATGAGCTATGTGACCTTGGCTAAATTTCTTAACATTGTCATGCCTGAATCTCCTGATCTGTAGAATGGGGATAGTAAATGGAATTTCTGTTTGTTGTGGGGATTAAATGAGTTAATACTTGAGAAGTATTTAGAATGAGTCTGGCGTATTTCTGGCACACTTCACAGGAGATAGGTTTCAAATGCCTTCTGTCGTAGGAGCAGTGTCCACGATGAGCAAAATTGTTTTGAAACTCCACAGTGAGATCTTCAAACAGCAATGGTGCTGTGGGCCACGAGGGAGCCCACTGAGCAGGAGCCAGCCAGCCAGGTCTGGAATGGAGGGGTGGGGCTCAGCTGGGAAGCGTGTTTGGAGCAAACACACGATTTGCTGATCAACAGCTTTTTGCAGGATGTCCTCCCTAAATCATTCCCTGAAAACAAAATCTCCATTCTGGGCAGGGTGCCGGATGTTCCCTCCTTCACACCCGATGAGGCAGTGTCCCTTTCGCTGGCCATTTGCAGGGAAAGTGAAGCCAACAACCTATTTTAGTTCAAATGCTCAATGTTTGCAACATTTGGATCATTTACCAAGGACACCCTCCCCTTCCTCCCCCATTTCAAGGCTGGAGGAACCTGGTTGCTTCTCACCATTGCTTCCTTTTTTTTTTTTTTTTTTTACATTGGCAAAGAATGTCCTCCCACCTCACTCCTCAACACCCCACTGATTCTACAGTATCCGGGAGGCCATGATGTTTAACCAAAAAGAAAAAAAAAGTCCCTACCTGAAGCTACAGAAGCCAAGTTTAGCACGCCCTGGAATAGGAAGCCATGCACACAGCAAGTTCATGTCTTTATGAAGTGGGACCCAATGTCTCGGCAGACTGTCAGAGGCTGAAGCCTTGACAGAGAAGGGGGCTGGAGAGATGGAGCAGGCGGATCATGAAGCATTTAAGCCAGTTTTCCAACTTGTGAGGTTTATTAAATATTGGCAGAAAGCAATCTTTGCAAAGAAGTGTACGTGTTTATTTACTTATTGGATTGGATGTGCCCGGGCATGGCCTCGTCCCTCTGGGGGCAGGTGGAAGAACCACAGATAACGAGACAGAGGCACAGCTTGCTTTTACAGCTTACACGACTCACAGCAGACCCTGGAAACACGAGCTATCTATTATATTCTCACCCATCCTCACACCCGCCCTTGGATCTCCATACGGATTCCATTTATAGTCCTGATTCCTGAAACCAAAAAAGGACTCGGGCTTCTTAGGAATTGTAGCAAGGATGCCAGAGACTCACATTCTGGCTCATTCCTGCCTGTAGACTTCACCCGTCTACTCCCATACTCTCACAAACACAGGCACCCAGACTAAGAGAATCCCATCCACACTTTGCAGACAAAAAATTTCAGTCCTCTGTCTTCAAAAAGCATTTAAGCCTGGGAGGGTGTTTAGCCTCGTGGTTAAGATTCTCAAATCCCATATCAGAGTACCAGGATTCTGTTTCCAGCTCTGACTTCTGACTCCTGACTCCGGCTTCCTGCCAGTGCAGACCCTAGGAGGCAGTGGTTCCTGCTGCTCACCTGATTTCTTGGCTCCAAGCTTCAGCCCCCAGCCTCTTGCAGGCATTTGGAGAATAAACCAGCAGGTGGGAGCTTTCTCTCCACAACTCTTTGCCTCTCTCAATCACTCTCTGCCTCTTAAGTAAAAGTTTGTTTTACATACATACATATATATAATTTATTAATAAATATCAAATTGTTTATAGAATATAAACTTTCTTCCACTACTTCATAGCATTCTAAAATTTCATTCAATGACTGCATAATCAAGAGTAGTTCAAAAATTTTGTGGAAAATGGATTAAAAGATATGTTTAATTTGTTGTAAAAAGTGAAATTCGTGCAAAGATTTTCATAACATCCATTTCCATCACTTTACACTTTTTGCTTTAAAGTATTTATTTATTATGTGGAAGGCAGGGAGACAAGAGAGACAAAGACATCTTATCTGTTTCTTTGCTACTCAAATGTCCACATCACCTGGAGGTAAAAGTTTTTAAAAAAAATATTGAGGGGGGCTGGCACTGTGACGTAGTGGATAAAGCCGCCGCCTGCAGTGCCAACATCCCATATGGAAGCTGGTTTGAGTCCCGGCTGCTCCACTTCCGATCCAGCTCTCTGCTATGGCCTGGGAAAACAGTAGAAGATGGCCCAAGTCCTTGGGCCCCTGCACCCACGTGGGAGACCTGGAAGAAGCTCCTGGCTTCTGTTCCTTGCACATGAGAGCTGGGAGATCCCCCTTTGGAGCGTAGCTCATCCACAGGCAGGACATTGAAGCCAGCAAGAAAAGGGGATTTGTCTGCTCCTGGATGGCTGATGAAGTGGTTCCTGGATTTGGGCCAGCCCGGCCTGTACATCTTATGTTCAACTTGCAAGTGTCCCCACCATCTTTGGCAGTTGACAACCCCCCAGTGAACACATCCTGCACATCCTTGCTGGCTGTGGAATACAAGTTACCAACAGTCGATACTCACCCGTGTAGTCAGGGGCATCAGTGAGTGGCCTGGGGACATGCATTTAAAACCCACTCTGCCTCTGACAGCCCCAAGCAATTTACTTGTGCTTTCTCTCCAAGCCTATATCACCTTGGTTTCCTCATCTAAAAATATGGGGATATGGATGGGGCACTCATAAAGCTGTAAAGATTACATGAGATCCTGCACTAAAATAATTTTTAAAATCTGCTAACTTTATGAAGCACTAGACCAAGGCTTTAAAAATCCGCTTCCAAAAAAAAAGTACTGCGCCTTAGAGAAATTCAACTGGTTGCCCAAGGTATTCAGCAGCAGCAGAGACAGGATTCAAACCCCCATCTTTGGGTGGAAATGACCATAATTCTCTGTCCTGACATACTGCTTGCCAGGACACCAGACATTGCAGTCCCCTCCTCCGTCACTAGGATGCAACACGTAAGGACCATCAGCCCACTAGCTCTCAGCCCTTCATTCTACACCACTGGAGTTCCTAAATCTCCAACTTGTGATCATGGTGTGTCTTAGTCTAAGCAACTAAGTGAGCCAATACCTTATTATCTCTTCCTCAAGAGAGAGGGAAAGATAGTAGGGGAAGAGGTGGCAGAGAGAGAGAGAGAGAGAAACACAGACAGCAATAGAAAGAGGCGGGCTTATTCTGCTGTTTCTTTGGAAAACCCCAACTAACACAAAGTATTCAGTGCAAATCCACTCCTTAGGCAACACACTTCTCCCTTCCCTCAAAAGCAGAGTCAGGATGAAGACATTCTCCAACCGACATTCATGAATAGAATACTTTCAACCCCAGAAGAGAGCCGATCGATGGCTGGTTCTGCGATTTGTCTTCTCCCGTTGCCTTCTTGATGCCACATACAAGATCGACCTGCCTGTGTTTAACCCCATGGTCTTCTCCACCTTGATGCAACACACCCAGAGCAGGAAGGCCTGACACAGGCACCCGATGGTTTATCCCCAGGCTTTTGCTTGCTCTTCTGTTTCTCCAAGACATACCTGGCTTTCCTCAAAGTGAAGTGGTGAGACTTGAGTCTCAGGATCATGCCTGGCCCAAGCAAGGGAAAGTGGCAAGCGCTTGAGTTCATGTTGAGAGCCGTGTGCCAGGTTGCCAGAACTTAAGGAAAAGTGCAGCCTCTCTGCACTTGTGCCACAGATCTCACCCCGGACTTCCTCAGACTTCG
Organism: Oryctolagus cuniculus; assembly: GCF_964237555.1. NCBI lineage: Eukaryota > Metazoa > Chordata > Mammalia > Lagomorpha > Leporidae > Oryctolagus > Oryctolagus cuniculus. The sequence continues at coordinate 11,584,673 of NC_091433.1, read as the reverse complement.
CTCCTGGAATCACCTTATCTCCTCACGGGCAGGTGCTTGTTGTCCACCTGCTGGGGACACGGCCAATGGCAGCCTGTGTTGGAACTGTCTCCCAGTGTTCTATATTCATCTATTACCTATGCCATTATTTTCTTAACATATTTTAATTGACTATAATAAATAGGTTCACTTTTGAAGCTTAGCTTGGTCCTGGGCAATAATATCTATGTGATGGAATCTTGATACTACAATTCTGTATTTCAATAGACATTGAAATAAATACCTGACTGTGAAAATAGAAAAAGGCAACGCCCCCCACCTTACTCACTTCGAACCATCTAGCTCCCCCCGAGGATGTGCACACTCACAGTTAGGGACTTGCCTTTGGACTCTGTAGCTCCATGATGATCACAGAGGAGATCTGAGTTTGCAAGAAGGAAGGGACAGGAGGAGGCAACAGCTCCGTGATGAAAATACAGCAGGGCCAGGTAGATGTAATTAAAAATTACGTGAGAACGGCAGGAGACCCAGATCCAAAGGTTTTAAAACAGAGATGAGAGCCAAGCTGATCCTTGGAAGGAGAGATGTGTCATTCTGGGCCAGTTTTTCGCAGAGTCAGTGAGCAAATGTCTGCCTACAGTTGGTGAGGAATACCACAGTTTCTCTCACTTGTATGAAAAAGAGATGCATTGGACACATCTCTTCTGTCTCAGCTGAGTCACGAAGGCTTTTCTCTTTAACTTCCATCAACACATGTTCACTTCTAGTCTTGTGTTGTTGCTTGGAAGAACTGAAGGCATTTGTTGCACAGACCAGGTTGGATACAAGTGACCTAGTTTGTCATGCCGCCTAAAGCAATCCAGAAAGGAAAAGCACTGGAGCGCTACTAACCAGCTAAATTCCAAACATACTCTATTGTGTTGGAGGGAACCACTATCTTAACTGAGGTTTTCCAAATACACGTGGTATGGTCATGAAAGTCAGAAATGGCATCTTCTCAAAAAGGTTGCACTGGGACACCCTCCTTTTCCGCAGCAGAGCATCTGCCTGGCAGATGCTGATGGCTTCCACCTGGCCAAGGGGAGGATCAGCTCTGGGGGAATGACAGACATTGACAACATTTATTTACAATAACCCAGCTTTGCCTACAAACACTTCCCCCTTTGATGTGCTGGGTGCAGCTCTCATGATGCAGTCACACATTCCTAAGGTTGCTGGAAACTCTCTCCATCGCTTTGACAGAGATATTCACAGGAAAGGCCCTGGCATCGTTCACCCCCTGGTGAATGCCAGGGGGCCTCCTCCCAAGCGTGCTTGCAGGCTGTGCCCTTGAAGGGAGATGCAACGAGATGAGGGTGTGGCATACTGGAAAGAGTGTTGTCGTTAGAGCATGAATGAACTGAGTTCAATCTCAAGTCAGACGCTGGGTGTTAGGGGGAGTAAGACATACTCTGGTTATTGAAATACTTTTGCATTATTACCAATGCCCACTCCCTCAAGCTTCCTTGGCACACTTTCCTATTGTCCCAGCTCTTCCAAACCTTTCGTCCAGAACTCCAGGACCTTGGCCAAAGCCCTGCTAATTGATTAATTGCTAATCTTTTACAGTGGTTAAGTATCTTGACTATTCTTCCTGCTTTCAAGCCTCTGTGTACTAGTCTCTAAAATGGGATGGTAACATCAAACCTCAGGAGGGAGGGAGGGAGGAAATATCATTAGGATCTTAGAATTGTATCTACAAATCACATGGAATCTTTTGCAAGCTAACTAAAAATTCAAATAAAAATTTTTTAAATAAGAATTATTATGATGATGATAAAAAAGACAAGAAAGTGCCTGACATTTAGTAAACAACAAAATGGTAATTATTTTTGCTCTCTACCCACGTTAAAGGAATTTAAACTACAGAGAATGCCCTTCTTTATCATTTCAGCTGAGAGATTTCAAGTCCAGAACTGGAAGATCCTGCCCCCACAATAACACACACACACACACACACACACACACACCATTGTCACAACAGATCAGAGGGTATTGCTAATGGCACAGTCCTCAGCTTTAGGCAAACATGGCAAAATCCTTGAAAATACAGAACCCCATGCTAGGGCAGTCGTAGCTCTCCCCTTGCTTCCTCCCTGCCTCCAAACTCCCTGCCACAGGGCCGTCAGATCAATTTCACAGCGTGTTTGAGTAAGTTGATGAGGACCGAAGGGAGCAGCCAGGCTCTGTGCCGGACTGATGAGCGGCGTGGAAGGAAACTCCTCACTCTTGTTCAAAATATGCACTGGAAAAGATCCTTTTTTGCTCAGTTGTGCAGCTTTTTAATGTCCTCCGTCATTGAGGCCCCAATAAATAAATCCACGCTTGTACTTGACACAGATTTTTTTCCCCAGTCGGTTCGTTTTAATTGCATAAATGTTCATCTTTGTTTTGCAGGGGCAATAGAGCATGCAGTTCACTGGGGAAGGGCATCATCTTGATGGGTGCAATGAAGACTGTCTGCTCAAATGCACCACAGAAAGGCCAGCAGGCGAACAGGACTTCTGTGTCCTCCAAAGACTAAAGCGCCTTTACCCGACCTGGTATTTTCATTTTAAATTTTTAATTACCAAATAGCATACCCAAAGGCCAGCAAAAGAACAGACTGGGAAAAGCATGGGTTAAACCACTGCTTGGCCGGCGCCGCGGCTCACTAGGCTAATCCTCCGCCTTTCAGCACCGGCACACCGGGTTCTAGTCCCGGTCGGGGCGCCAGATTCTGTCCCGGTTGCCCCTCTTCCAGGCCAGCTCTCTGCTGTGGCCAGGGAGTGCAGTGTAGGATGGCCCAAGTGCTTGGGCCCTGCACCTGCATGGGAGACCAGGAGAAGCACCTGGCTCCTGCCATCGGATCAGCGCGGTGCACCGGCCGCGGCGGCCATTGGAGGGTGAACCAACGGCAAAGCAAGACCTTTCTCTGTCTCTCTCTCTAATTCTGACTGTAAATAAATAAATAAATAAACAAACAAACCACTGCTTGCATTGTTTTGCATTCTGACTGCTCTGCTTCTCATCCAGCTCCCTGCTAATGTGACTGGGAAAGCAGCAGAACATGGCCCAAGTGCATGGGCCCCCGCCACCCACTTGGGAGACCCAGATGGCATTTCTGGTTCCTGGCTTCAGCCTGGCCCTGCCCCTGTTGTTACAGCCATTTGAGAGAGTGAACCAATGGATGGAGGATTTCTCTTTCTATCTTTACTTCCCCCTCTGTCCTTCTGCCTTTCACATAAATAAATAAATAAATCCTTTTAAAAAATAGTAGAGGTGGAGCATTGTGGCACAGTGGGTTAAAGCCCTGGTCTGTAGCGCTGGCATCCCATATGGGGACCGGTTTGAGTCCTGGCTGCTCCACTTCCAATCCAACTCTCTGCTGTGGCCTGGCAAAGCAGTGAAAGATGGTCCAAGTCTTTGGGCCCCTGCACTCACATGGGAGACCCAGAGGAGGCTCCTGACTCCTGGTTTCTGATCCATGCAGCTCCAGCTGTTGTGGCCATCTGGGGAGTGAACCAGTGGATGGAAGACCTCTCCCTCTCTCTCTGCCTCTCCTCTCTCAGTGTAACTCTGACTTTCAAATAAATTAATAAATCTTTTAAAAAATAGTAGAGGCTATCATTGATTATCCCCATTCTCCCCAAACTCTAAAACGAGTTTGTGTGGTTTTGTCTTTTTTTTTTTCTAGAGGTTATTGTTGCTTTGTTTTGAAGAACAGAAAAAAAGAGAGAGAGAGAGACAGAAAATGATGTCTTGTCCACTGGTTTATTCTCCAAATGGATGGGCCAGACAGAACCCAGGAGCCAGGAGCCAGGAATTCAATCCGCATCTCCCACATAGGTGGCAGGGATGACTTGAGCCATAACCTGCTACCTCTTCACGGTGTGCATTAGCAGGAAGCTGGAATCCAGAGCAAAACCCAGACTTCAACCCAAATGCAGGAGGCAGGCAACTCAAGCAGTGTCTTCTCCACTATGACAAAGGCTCATGCCAAGTTTGCGTGATTTTTGCATGTATTGCAATAATACAAGATTCAGACAGGAAGCTCCTTGCGATGATGTAGCAGACGCCTTTCTTCCCAAGGCACCAGCATCGCCACTAGGTTAGAATACTCATTATTTCAAGATTATATGGTGCAGATTTTGATCACTTAGGACCTATTGTTTAGATCCACTATTATGGGTTGAATTGTGTTCCCCTCCCCCAAATATGTTCAAGTCCTCAACCCCAGAATCTCATTTGCAAGTAGAGTCTTTGCAGATACAATCAAGGTGAGATGAAGTCATTCTGGACTTTAGTGAGCCTGTGAGAAGGCTGAGATATAGACGGGCAGAGGTGCAGGCACAGGGAGGTGGGCTGCACCCAGACAGAGGCAGAGCGGGGAGTGAGGCTGTGACAAACCTGGGGAGGCCGAGGACACCAGACCCCAGAAGGGACAAAGACGGGTTTTTCTCTGGAGCCGGAGAGGGAGCCCGGCCCTACCAGCACCCTGATTTCAGACTTCAGCCCCAGAACTGTGAGAGAATAAATTTCTGCCAAAAGCAGTCACCAGGTTTGTGGTCATTGTTACACCAGCCCTAGGAAACTAGTAGAGACCCCAATTCCTAGCATTCCACAAAGAAGAAAGCAAGAGGGTCATACTGCCCACCAGTTAGTGGGAACAAGAAAATGCAGCCAAGATCCTTAACATGTTGAAAAATGCTGCCTCTGCAAGCCCTCAACCCAGAAAAAAATGTGAATCTGCAACCAAGCCCCCTGGCCTCCCATAACTACACTCATGCTCCCCACTTCAAACCTTCCTGACTTCCCCTGGTACATTCTGGACCTCCGATCTTCTCTACCCTCCTGGAACTTCCACATAACAGGGCTGGGAGCTGGTAGCCTGAAACCTAAGCACAAGTGTTGGGGTCAAACCCATTTGATTTCCAATCCCTGCTCAAGCCACTGACGAACGCTGCTTTCGTGGGGGCACTGGGACTGGCTCACTGAGCCTCATCAGCCTATTTGCAGATTGGGAACAGCAATGCCAACCTCACGCAGCTTTGGAGAGGTTTACATAAAAAGATTTATGTCAAAATCCTGGCATTTACTAAATCCTCAATAAAATTTAATTTCCCTCATTTCCCCTGCCCAGGAGACTATGGACCATGAATTTAAGACTACAACAAGACAAGTCCAAGGGAAGTCAGGTAAAACAAGGAGATTAAGAGGCCCTGATGGGGGCCCATGTTGTGGCGAAAAGGGTGGAGCTGCTGCCTCCAGTGCTGGCATTCCACGTGGGTTTCGGTTCGAGTCCCAGCTGCTCCACTTCCGATCCAGCTCTCTGCTGTAGCCTGGGAAAGTGGTGGAAGATGGCCCAGGTTCTTGGGCCTTTGCACCCGCATGAGAGACCCAGAAGAGGTTCTAGCTCCTGGCTTTGGATTGGCGCAGTTTCAGCTGTTGTGGCCATCTGGTTAGTGAACCAGCATATGGAAGACTCTCTCTCTCTCTCTCTCTCTCTCTCTCTCTCTTTCTGCCTCTGCCTCTGCTTCTGCCTCTCTGTAACTCTTTCAAAAAATAAATAAATCTTAAAAAAAAGAAGAAGAAGAATCCCTGATGGTAAGAGATTGTCTGGAACCTGCCATGGGCCGGACACTGCTAAGTTCTCTGTAAGTGCCAGCTCAGTGAATACTCCTCACCCCACCCTATGAAGCAGAAACCATGGATGCCCCACTTTTCTGGTCATCAGTCTCAACACTCTTAACATGCTGGACCAATCATTCTACAGTCTGTCCTCCTGTGCATTGCAGGGTGTTTAGCAGTATCCCTGGCTTCTACCCACTAGGTGGCTCCCTCCTCAGTGGGGATAACCAACCAGATACTCCCTCTGGAAAGCAGAATAACCCCCCGCTGATAACCACTGGTTGAAATTTATTAGTTATCAGTCCAGCTTCAATAGACTAATGCAGTATAGGATATTGTATTGTATACAATACAGGAGGGCATCATTGGCTAAGAGTGATAGGGAAGGCAGGCTTTTACCCAACATAGAGGCAACTGACTCCTCTCTATTGTCCCAGTAATGGTGACAATTAATGGGAGCAGCAGGGGGCACTATTTATGCCCAAAGCACATCAGAAGACAGAATGAGGCAAGGATAGAGGCCTGAATTAGGAAAATCCTCACAGGTGTCAGATAGTGGAACCACACTAATCCACACTACAGAGTGGGGCAAACTCCCCTTCCACAATTGCCTTTTTAGATGGTCTCACAGTCAACTGCAGTAAAACATCCATACTCAGCCCCACGCAGCTCGATGTGGACATGCGGCTCAGATCTGGCCAATGGGCTGTGAGTGTGAGGATTCCAGCATTTCCTGAGATATGTGCTTAAAAGAGAGGCGTACATGCCTGCCCCCTTCATCTCCTTTCCATCTTGATGCTTGTCAGAGAGAGGAACTAAGTCGTCTGGGACACTGCAGGCAGAGACAGTACCCTGGAGCTAGGAGAGCAAGGAGAGCAAGGAGACAGAGGCTGCTTGGGCCCTAACAACTGTGCAGACCAAGTGTGCCAGATCACCTTGAACTTTCAGGCGGAGAGAACCAAGCTTCCATCTTTCCTTAAGTCACTGTCACTTTTGGGTGCCTGCCGTGGGCAGCGGATACAATAGCCATATCTAAGACCAGGTGTAAATGCCTTCAGAATAATACATTAGATCTTTTGACATTTGCACTTAATAGGTCCCCTACCTTAACCGAAGCAATTATTCAATGGCTGAATTCGAGCCACTAATGAAAAATACTAGGAAGGGATGAGGAAGGGGGCCTTCTCGCTCTCTCTAAATCACACGACCTGAGTAGTAATGGTGGATAATAACTCACTGAGTGGTTATATGTGCCAAGAACGGTTTGAAGTGCTTCAAACACATGAACTTATAGAACCTGTACTGAAGTCTCCTAAAATGCATAAGATTAAAATCCTCATTTTAGAATAACAGAATCTGAGGCATAAAAATGTTCAGTTGCCTGAAGACACATAGCTTGTAAACAGTAAAATTTGAGGAGCCAGCACTGTGGAGTAGTGGACTAATCCTCTGCCTGCAGTGCTGGCATCCCATTTGGGGGCCAGTTCATGTCCCAGCTGCTCCTCTCCCAATCCAGCTCTCTGTTTATCGCCTGAGAAAGCAATAGAAGATGCCCCAAGTGCTTGGGCCTCTGCAGCTGAGTGGGAGACCCAGAAGAAGCTCCTGGCTCCTGCCTTCAAATTGGCCCAGCTCCAGCCATTGTAGCTATTTGAGGAATGAACCAGAGGATGGAAGAGCTTTCTCTCTGTCTCTCCCTCTCTGTGTCTGTAACTCTACCTCTCAAGTAAATAAATAAATCTTACTATAAATAATAAATAAATAAATAAATAAGAAATTTGAGCTTGGCCAAATTCAAGCCTACACGTTGAATCACAACTCCCTTCTGCAGCCCTCATAAGGATTTAATACTTTTCCCATTTTCTCCAGTTTTAGATTACAGACCTGTAGCTTGATAGACTCCAAGCAAGAGGATTGTCTTTAAAATGTTTTGTATTTCATTATTTGTTGCAATCCCTGGGATTATTAGAAATAGATGATCTTGGGGCAGGCACTGTGGCACAGTAGGCTAAGCCTCCACCTGTGGAGCTGGCATCCCATATGGGCGCCAGTTCATGTCCCAGCTATTCCTCTTCTGATCCAGCTCTCTGCTTACAGCCTGGGAAAGCATTGCACAATGGCCCAAGTACTTGGATCCCTGTATCCATGTTGGAAACCTGGAAACATCTCACTGCTGCTGGCTTCAAATCGGCCCAGCTCGGGCCTCTGCAGCTGTCTGGGGACTGAACCAGCAGAGGGAAGAACTTTCTCTCCGTCTCTCCCTCTCTCCATCTGTAATTCTGCCTCTCAAATAAATAAAATTTTTTTAAAAAAAGAAAAGAAGTAGATGACCTTAAATATGTGATATTTATAACAGAATACCAAGCAAAGTAAATATTTCTCTTTGGGAAAAATGCTCTGATCCAATAACATAGTCAATAAAACAAATGTTTACAGATGTCCATGATGAGTCACTCTGGTTAAAAGTTTTCTGGATAACTGGAAGTTTACTCTTTTAAGCAATAGGAGGAAAAACAAAAACACTTATGAGGGAGAAGGGAAAAGATGCAATTTTCTCTATCACTTTTGCTAAGCACAACAAAAAACCCTGAACTTTTGACAAGGAGACATTTAAAAGTTCTCAAAACTAAGAGATATGTTTATTTTGCTGCCAAAGGAAATGTAAATCTATGAATAGTTCTTCCATAATAAACTCTTCCCATGAACTTTTTGACGACTCCCCCCAAATATACGGCAAATGAAAGCAGCCTAAGAAAAGCAGAGAGGAGGTGTCCAGCTGGGGTCCACAGAACTCGAGGCACGGCCATGCTGAGTTCCCTTGCTTTCCATTTTGCTGCAAAATCCCAAACTGTTCCTAAGTCCCATGAATACCAACAAGCACAGGCAAAACACAAGGGCCAGTAGAAACCTCCTCCCTCTAGCCAAAGGACCAGCTCTGGCTGTTGCAGCTATTTGAGGAGTGAACTAGCAGTTTACTTAATAGGGGAACCCTGCGAAGACAGGACCCATCACGACAGTAACAGTTCATCTCGAATAAAGCCCACAGGAAACTCTGTGTCCCACTCCCATTACCAAAGGTCAAGGAGGGGACCTGGAGTCCCACTCTCCTAGACCCTCATAAGGCAAGGGAGATACTGGAGAAGGCTAAGTAGGGAAATGGGGCATTGTTCCTGCACCGATTTGGAAGTTTCAGAGTTCTCCCATCCTCCAAGGTGAGGCGGTGTCAGGTGATGTAAAGGACAATCCGTTTGTTGAGCACAACTCAGTGGCAAGAGGCTGGTCCACATCCCCAACATAGCAACAGAAGAGCTCCCCACTGGGCAGAGGTGAGGAGGCCTCCCTGCCTCTCGCAGCCAGGGAGGGCTCAGTGGCAGCCGAGTGGGGATTGGTAACTCAGCCTCCTCCATCAGTAATGGGGACCTTCCCATCACTGGAACCAAGTGGGGAACCTGGACTACTATCCACACCTGTCAGTGATGAGGCAGCACCTTCCCCTTCAAGTCAACAGGACAAGGATGACCACCATCGCCGCTCTTACTCAACGTAGCATTCAAAGTTCCAACCAGTGCTGTCAGGAGAAAAACAAATCAAGAGGCTTTCTGGCAAGAAAGATGAAATGGAAGAAAAGAAGAAAATGTCCCAATTTGCAAATTATCTATCCAGAAAATCCCCAGAATCTATAGAAAAACTCCTAAAACTAATGTTTGTTCAGCAAGATTGCACAATACAAGAAAACTATATAAAAACTAATTATATTTCCATGTACCAGCCATAAACACATGGAACTGAAAGTTTTTAAAAAAAACACCATTTACAATTAAAAACAAAATGCTTAGACTTAAAGCTAACAAAACATGAACAGGGCTTGTATGCTAAAAACTACAAAATGCTGATGAAAACATTACAGATCAAAGCAAATAGAGACACATGCTATATTCATGGATTGAAAATCAACACAAGGATGTTAATTCTCCTCAAATTGATATACACATTTATCAAAACTCCAGCAACAATTTTTTTTAGATATAGACAGGCTCATTCTAACATTTATATGGAAAGACAAAAGAACCAGAACAGCAAAATTTTGTCAAAGAATAAAGTGGAAGGGATCAATCTACCTGGTTTCAAGACATATTATATAGCTAGAGTGGTTCAGATTGTGTGTGTTGGTGAAGGCATAGACATGTAGATCAATAGAGCAGAATAAAACATCCAGAACTAGGCCTACAAATACATCCCCAACTGATTTTTGACAAAGGTGCAAAAGCAAATCAATAAAGGAACACTTTTCACAACCGTGTTGGAGCTATTGAATGGTTGTCACAGGCAAAGCAAAGAACCTCAAGCTAAGTTTCACATCTGATACAACGTTCATTCAAAATTACACATTTACATGTAAAACATGAGACTATTAAAACTTTCAGGGGAAAAAAAAATAAAAATCTTCAGGATCCAGTGCTAAGCAAAAAGTTCTTAGACCTGACACCCCAAGCGTGAGCCATGAAAGGAAGAAGTTATAAACTAAATGTGATCAAAGGAAAAGCTTTTGCTTTGCCAACAACCATGTTAAACAAATGAAAAAGCAAGCCATAGGTTCAGATGAAATGTTTTCCAACCACATATCCAGTAAAAGACTGGTATATAGCATATACAAATACCTCTCCAAATTCAACAGTAAAATTTAAAGCAGCTAAACTACATAATTAGAAAATGGGGGCCGGCGCCGTGGCTCACTAGGCTAATCCTCCGCCTTGCGGCACCGGCACACCGGGTTCTAGTCCCGGTCGGGGCGCCAGATTCTGTCCCGGTTGCCCCTCTTCCAGGCCAGCTCTCTGCTGTGGCCACGGAGTGCAGTGGAGGATGGCCCAGGTGCTTGTGCCCTGCACCTTGTGGGAGACCAGGATAAGTACCTGGCTCCTGCCTTCGGATTAGCGCGGTGCGCCGGCCACAGCACGCCAGCTGCAACGGCCATTGGAGGGTGAACCAACGGCAAAGTAAGACCTTTCTCTCTGTCTCTCTCTCTCACTGTCCACTCTGCCTGTCAAAAAGTAAATAAATAAATAAAAAGAAAAGAAAATGGGCAAAAAGCATGAAAAAACATTTCTCTTAAGAAGACAGACAGATGGCAAATAAGCGCATAAAGGATGTTGGACCTCACTGGCCTTTAGGCAAATGCAAATTAAGATCGCAGTGAGATACCATCACACACTTATCAGTAAGACTGAAATCAAAAATAGTTACAACAGCAAACGCGAGTGAGGATACTGAGAAACTACTCCTCTATGGCTGGTGGGAATTGAAAATGGTACAGCCACTACGAAAAGGAGTCGGGCAGTTTCTTACAATATTAAACAAGCAGGGGCCAGCATTTGGTGCGGTGGAGTAAGTCATTGCCTGCAAAGCCAGCATCCTGTATCAGAGTAGGATTTGAGGCTTGTCTGCTCTGCTTTTGATCCAACTCTCTGATAAAACACCTGGAAAAAGCAGTAGAAGATGGACCAAGCGCACGGACCCCTGACACATATGTAGGAGACCTGGATGGAATTTCTGGCTCCTGGCTTCAGCCTGGCCCAGACCCAGCTATTGCAGCCATTTTGGGAATGAACCAGCAGATGGAAGATGTCTCTCTCTCTCTCTCTCTCTCTCTCTCTCTGTCTTTCCCTCTTTCTCTATTGCTCTGCCTTTCAAGCACATAAATAAATCTTTTACATTTTTTAAATTTTGTGTTAATATAAAGAGAACAGATTTCATAGATACAATTCTTACCACTCCCACAGAAGCCAGGAATTGAAACCCTGGGCATTCATTATAGAATAATGAAAAATTATGTTCACACAAAAATCTGTACACAGACAATTAGAACAAATCGATTCATAACAGCACCAAACAGGAAACAACCCAGGTGCCTTACAATGAGTAAATGGTTAAACACACTGTGATTTATCTATTCCACCAAACACTCAACAGCAGTGAAAAAGAGTGAATTAACTAAACAAGAGTGTCAATTCTTAAAGTCAACAACAGGAGTCACTGCGCACTTACTCCTCATGTAGGATCTCTGTCCTTAATGTGCTGTACATTGTGATTTAATGCTATAACCAGTACTCAAACAGTATTTTTCACTTTGTGTTTCTATGTGGGTGCAAACCGTTGAAATCTTTACTTAATGTATACTAAACTGATCTTTTGTATATAAAGAGAATTGAAAATGAATCTTGACGTGGATGGAAGGGGAGAGGGAGTGGGAAAGGGGAGGGTTGCGGGTGGGAGGGAAGTCATGGGGGGGGCCACTGTAATCCATAAGCTGTACTTTGGAAATTTATATTCATTAAATAAAAGTTAAAAAAAAAAAGAGTGAATTAACTGAAACACACAGTATGGATGAATTGCCAAGGATCTATGTCAAGTGAAAAAGCAACCCCCACAAAGTATAATCCATATGGTTTCTTTAATACAACACTCTCAAAGTACCACAATTATAGAAATGGTTAGGAGGGAGCAATGGAGCCTGGGGGAAGCAGGAGGGGTACATTGCTAATGGAACTGTTCAGTATCTTGACTGCACTGGTGTTAATATCCTGGTGATGATAGTATAATTTTGCAAGATATTACTATTGCAGAAAACTGGGCAGAGAGTACATGGGCTATCTATGTGTTATTTCTTACAATTGCATGTGAAAATATAATTGTCTCAAAATTAAAAGCTTAATTGGAATAATGTGTGGGGGTAGGTATTTGGCACAGCAGTTAAGACTCCACTTGAGACACCCGTTTGAGGAGCCTGGGCTGAGTCCTGGCCTTGTTTCTTGTTCCAGATTCTTGATAATATGTACCCAGAGAGGAAGTCGTTGATAGTTCAAGTAGTTGGACCACTGCCACCCATGTAAAGACCCAGGTTGAGTTCTTGGCTCCTGCCTTTAGCCTTACCATTCCGGGTTGTTGCAGATATTTGGGGAGTGAACCAGTGGGTGAGATCTCTCTCTCTTTCTCTCTCTCTCTCTATCTCTCTCTGTCTCTCTTTATCTCTCTCTCTCTGTCTCTGCCTCTCTACATTTCAAATAAATAAGAATTCAAAAAAATAATAATGTGTGCATTAAATAATGTGTCCTATCTATCCATTTTCTTAATATATTGTTTTTATTTTAATCTTCTTTAGTGATCCAAAGTCTCCCTGTGTTTCCTTGCTCTTTCTTTCTTTTTCTTATAGTACGTTTCACTTCTAGCACACTAGAATGTGATTTGATGCTTCATGTTTACTGTTTGCTATTTGTCTTCCCCTACTGGAATGCAGGCACGTCAGGGTAGGATCTTAATAATGTATTCCAAGTGTCTAGGATGGAATTGGGCCAAACCCAGCAAGTAGTTGTTGAACAAAGAGATGAATTATTATAAATACCAGTGTATTAGCAGCACCTATAGCAACCTCTGAATTTTTCTGCTTTTATTATTTATGAATTTGGAAGTGAGTTAGGCAAGCATGTTATATCAATGCAAAGGTAAAAAATAAACAGACTCTGAGACAGGACTAAAGGTGGTCACCTATGAATAAAGTGCATGAGATGTGTGCCTTGACCTGACTTGGAGCTCAGAGACTGTTCTCTTTCTTTCCTGGGTCTCAACTGTGAGCTATAATTATACTGTTCTTGAAAACAGAAGCTAAGGTAAAAAATACAGAGGGGAATAGAAAGCTGCCTCTAGACACAGCCTCTACTATAATCTGGGAGATGATCCCAAGAAGCCCAAGGGAGGAATCAAGGCAACTGAGGCAGGGAAGGGAGCTAAACCAATCAAGGAGTGCATTACAGAGTGAATCAACATGTTGGCAACTGGTGCCCAATCCCACTGGTAACCCTCTGCAGACCCACAGAGAATAACCATCACACTGTGCCACTGTGGGGCAAGGAACTTGGGGCAATGATCCACTAATTCACCCTCTACTGGGTCCCTCACTTCCAAGCTGCTTCTGACTTCTGGAGAGCAAGGTAAGAGATTTGCTGCTTGAATAGGGATGTAATTGGCATCCTAGAAAGTGTGCGAGGACTTTCCATTCACTGGGGTGGGGCAGGAGGGTAGGGAGAAACACATCAGCAGTATCACAGGCTTGCAGACTGCTCACTCCAAGTCATCCAGAATCAAGGCAGAGACCAAGTTAGTCTTTCCATTTCAAAGGAAAGAAATTCTGATTAAATGTCATGCAACATGCCCAATCATTTGTCTCCTGAATTTTTAAAGTCGATCATCTCATATCAGGGTTTCTTACAAAAATCGAAAAAGCTATGGAAAAATTTGAGCTTAACTATGTTTTAGCAGAATAAATGAAGACCACTGTCAGTCATGTGTCTAACAACCCAGTTAGGGCCCTTGAGCTCTCTCGGTGCTTCCTGAAACAAGTTTGTAAAATATATTTGTAAAAACACCTCTAGCTGTAACACATATTGAGAAGGACTTGTAGATTGGGGAATAGTTTGACAAGAGCAAAATTAACATATGCAGAAATAGAAAGGTAATATACAAGTCAAAATTAAGAAAACCTGGCAGATATACTTCCAAGACACTGACTTATGCAGTACAGGAAAGAAAATGAACATTAGCCAAGTGTCTACTGTGTGCAAACACTGTGCTGGGCATTTTTATCTATGATCTTATTTGTTCCTCAGAACAGCTCTGTGTAGTAAGAGCTCTTGCTTCCACTTTACCAGGGCACTTCAAAACAAATTTGTGGAAAGTGGGATTAAAACATGTGCTTATTTTAGTGCAAAAAAATTTGCAAAGCTTTTTTTTTTTTTTCAAAATATGCATGAGCTTTTTGAAGACTCCTTGCAGGTGGGAAAACCAAGGCTCAGGGAAGAGATTCACTCAAGAACACAAACACACTAGGAGATTGTGTCAGCATCCACTTCCTGTTTGTTCCAGCTCCAGCTACCAGAGCCCTTCCTCAGGTTACTCTCTCCTGGCTGTGCACCAGAATCATTTATATCAAAGTAAGTTTCCAGCCCTACTGAATCACAATCTCTAGGGATGGATTCAGAAATTTCTATGGTAAATGACCCCCAGGTAATTCTAATCAGTCACATTTGGAAAATTCTGCTCATGATGCCTTTTTCTTTCTACAGTCAGAGGTAAAATTGGGGGCAGGGAAAGGACGTAGAAAGAGTGAATTTAAAATCAGCCAACAAAAGTAAGACACCCAGGTTCTGCAACAAGAAAGCATGTTGCAATGTAGTGGTTACCAAACATCTGTAAATAACCAGATGATAAATATTATAGTCCTTGTTATAACTATTCAAGTCTGCCATTTATGAAAGTAGCTAAAGGTAAGAGAATGGGAGTGGTTGAGTTCCAGTAAATCTCTTTACAAAATTTTGCCCAAGAACCTCAGTTTGCTTTTCCCTGCTATAATGGCAGATGCTTTTTGGAGATATCCCAGCACAATCGGATGTACTGTGATAATAAAATGCCACTCCAAAAGGAAAATTTTCCTTATTCATCTTTATGGCCACAAAACTGAGTTTCCATTCATATATGTGCATAGACTGCAATATAGATGGTCTTGATTTGGTTTAACTTAAAATTTGATATGAATCATGCACAAGTAGCCCCTGGTACCAATCATAGCAACTGCTGATTGAATGCATCCACCAAGATGGAGTCCAAGAATGTTCTAGCTTCAGAAGTTTCTAGCTTCACAGGCACCAGAGTTTCATGGTCAAAGATCTATTTAACTCAAACTATAAGATATTAGTGATTTGGGGGAATTAACAGGCAGACAAAAGACTTTGTTCTCAGCTCTGGGTGATCATAAATAAACAGTAAGTCCTCTTGTGCCTCATTTTTCATTGGTAAAATGAAGGATTTGATTATATCTGTTCAAATTTCTTAATGACCCTAAATGATCAATGCTAAACAGGAAACTTTACGAATACTTCACCACAGGTCAAGGCACAGCACATGGATCTAGATATTCCACCCACTGGTAGAGTTTGCTTATCTTCCCCTTTATTACAATTGCAGACACCTTTCCCCTCAATAGAGCCATTCTCTAGAGCATTCATGAACACCTGAACTCTGACAGCCTGGGCTAGGAGAAAAGAAGAGGGTGTCAGAGTAAGGTTACCAAAGATCCTTCCTACACTTCACGTTCTACTTGACAATCTAGAGTTAATTACCCAGATAACATGATCAAAACTTATGGTATAATATTGTAATACAACACCATAGTAAACATATATAATGTAATAGTATATCATATAACATATGACATACATCCATACACACACACACATAGACACACATACACATGCACACACACCCTTATAAGCCTCAGTATTAAGGTTAGTCATAAGTAGGGCTACCAGCCCCTTTATGCCTGGTCAGTCTGGGAAGTGGAGCTTAAGACCTCTTCTACCCCAAAGTCTGCAATTCTGGGGTCCACAAGAGTGATAGTCCATATTCCCAACTCTGACAGTAGCAGCACGGACTGATCTGTTGGAAGGCTGGAAGGCCAGGTTTCCTTCTGGCCATCTAACTGAGAAGACAGAGTTCACTTTTGTGAATCTATCCTAACAAAGAGTGCCCTACACATGGTCAATGTCATCACCAACGCTCATCTCTAGAATCCCCACCCATTTATTTGTGTGAACTCTTTTTTGGGCAATCTCTACTCTTACCCTGTTGCTTCACGGAGCAGCACTGACATTCTCAGGTCTTGGGACATTGCTGTTCCCTAGACCCGGGCTTGAGGTACTGTGGACACACTGCTGTATGCTGGAGCACATCCACAATGCTCCCTGTTTCATTCGCTCACAGTGCTTACCTGAGCATTGCAGTGACTTCTTCAGTGGATCTGATTTCCACCGTAATACTGAGGTTCTGGACAATCTTATCATCTTAGGGACACCTTCCCTCTCAATCTGCAGGGGAGATGAAGGGGTAGGACACGTTCATAGAGGTCCTTCCGATCTGCTGTCCTCAGGCTGGGACACGTTCATTACCTAAGGTCACAAGGCTTCTACAGCTATGGCCCTGCACCTCCTGTGCTAGCCACAGGCTCCCAGTCTTTGCAGAGGAACATTTATTAAATGTTCAAAGGAGACTTCATGTTGAAGTACCAAAAGCAGCCTCCTGTGATGTGTATCAGCTATTCCTGAATTTTGTAGTTTCAGGCATTACCTTTCCTCTGGGAACTTAGCTGTCATTTTCCCTACACACACACACACACACACACACACACTCACACACACCCCTTCCCCTCCCTCCAACTCTGATGTAGTTACATAGCAGTATTTGGTGGACTCAGTGTTAAATATTTATCTAATTGATCCCATGTCATTGTTGCTTGCTTCTGAAACTCCTCGGTATTTGCTTTGTATTTAAGTAGCTTAATTTTCAATGCTCCCATCACAAACAACTTTGCAAACCCTCTGAGCACCACCAAGGCAACAGTCAAGTGGATGTTGGAGACCCCTCACGTGCAGCCCTCTGTCTTTCAATCCCAGCATGGACTGGGCATTTCCTCCCGTGGCTGCAGAGGAGTGCTCCCTGGAAGGCTCTTCGCTCTTCCCATCAGCCCGTGTGCTCTCCCTGCTGTGCTGTAACTGAAGCTCCCAGGAAGGGTGCCCCAGCTTCTCATCTTACCCCATTGTGGTTGTGAATCATCCTTCTGAGACAGGGAGTAGGAGAGGTAACATTTCTGAGACCTTGAATGAAAGTTTCTCTATTCCTGCAATTAATACCACCATTTTCTGGCTGCAAAATTGTGGAGTGGAAATCATTTTCCCTAGGAATTCAAAGTTGCCACTTTGTCCCAGGGCTAGAAGTGTTGGGAGGTCTAGTGTCACTCTGATTCCTATGGTGTATAGAGTTCTGTTTGGGGAAGACCTTGAGATCTTTTATTTCTATTGTTCTGGATTTTTCTCCCAATATTCATTTATAAAGACCTTTCTGTTTAATTCTTGGTAGTGAACCCTTAAGAAATATCAGAAATTCTCTTACATTATGTCACAGTCTCCCCTTCTCTGTTTATCTCTGTTCCATCTTTCTGGAACTTCCCTCTGCTTTTTACATGTCTGTTTCTTTGCTCTACTTTCTGGAGGTTATTTCAACTTTACCTCCCAATTATTTTGTTGGATTTTTAATAATTCTACTATGATATCTTATTTTTTATTTTCAGGAGATTTTAAGAAATATTCCTTTAATTTTTTTCATGGATTTAACAAACCCTAAAGACTTGTTATTAATCATTTTCTTCTTCATTTCTTCTATCTACTGCATTGTTTCTGATTCCTCTGTAGTTCTTAAAAACATATATTTTTTGAAAATATATGTTTTTTCAGTTTATAAAGTGTTGTCTTGACACATCCAGCAGAAGAGAAAGAAAAATCAACTAAGAAGATTTTGGCTCATTACAGTCAGTGACAGAAAGAAGGAGAGACAGAGATCTTCCATCCACTGGTTCACTCCCCAAATGGCTGCGATGGTCAGGGTTGGGACAGGATGAAGCCAGGAGCTAGGAGCGCCATCTGGGTCTCCCACATAGGCAGCAGGAGCTCCACGGAGGCAACAGTCACATTAGCCTTCCCAGTCACATTAGCAGGACACTGGATTGGAAGTGGAGTGGCCGGAGTTGGAACACCCGTGTCAGCAGGCAGCAGCTTAACCCACTACACCACCACACCAGCCCCCTCTGTGTACTTCTTTTTGTTCACGACTTGTTTGGTGCCGGTCTTTCATATTACACACTCTCTGCCAATGGCAGGTGATCCTTGCCTGTCTCTTCCTATGGGAGAATGAAGCGTTAAAAGCTGCCTGAGACCTCTGTGTGTGGGCAAGGTTTACCAAGCCGTGAACTTCAGCACTGAGTGACAGAACTTGGACCTGTTCACTTTGCCAGGCTTCCCCCACATATCAGGATCTGCAGGTTAGTTTTTGCTGGGCTTGCTGGTTTCTAAGCAGAAACTGCTTGGAGCTCCTGCAGGGGTTTGGAAGCTTGTCCACTAACATTCTCAGCGTGGTTGGGGAAAGAGGGCTGAGAATTTCAGGATGCAGCCTGTGAACTTCTTCCTTCTAGCCTGTCCGTCTTTCTCTCAGCCCTCCAGGCTCAGGTCTATCTAGTTTAATCTTGGCTGAGACCTCCAGTCTGCTACAGAGATGGGGCAAGGCTGCTGCCTAATTGAGGAAGAGATCTAGGCTCGTATTGCTTCCCTGAAAACTTGGAATCACACATCTTGCTTTCTGCTCTGTGCGTTCCTTGCCCCACCAGGCTGCATGCAGCCGAGTCCCTAAGCCTTGCAGGGCTCTGTGAATGGGCTGTGTTTCCTTCTTATCTTAACCCTCCAGGGCACTTAGGACCCCAGGCTCAGCAGCCACAGAGCAGAGTCACCAACAGTGAATCAATCTGCTTTCCAGCTGTTCAAACTGTGCTGCCCCCATCTGCCTTATAGCCTCTTCTCATTCACACCCTGCGGTTTTATGCTCTTTAAACAATCCCTATACTACCACTTCCCTGTGATTTGGAGAAGAAACAATGTAAATACATGTATTTGATTTGTCACATTCAGGATGAAACTCCCATAAACACCGGATTTTTTTTTGGATGGTTCCATAATATTCATCAGTAGATAGCATTGTTTATTTAACCCTTATCCAGGTAAATCGTGAACATCAAAACTGTTTACCTTTTTTTGTCTTCCCACCATTAAAAACAGCACAGTAGTGAATCTCCTTCTGTGTGGAGTCCTTTCTACCTTTGAGATGATTGGCCTTTCAGGCTGATTTCTGGAAGTATAATGAAGGTGAAGTTTAAAGGTTTTTCACAATTCCTCTGCAAGGGTCTTACCAGGACCACACTCACAGACCAGCAAGTTCACTGGCATAAGCCTTGCAAATTGCTCCTTGAACTGCAAATCAAGGCCAGGTTAAAACAGCATTTCTTTCTTTCTGTCTTCCTTCCTTCCTTTTTTCTTTTTCTTTCTTTCCATCCCCTTCCTCCTCTCCCTCTCCCTCTCCCTCTCCCTCTCCCTCTCCCTCTCCCTCTCCCTCTCCCTCTCCCTCTCCCTCTCCCTCTCCCTCTCCCTCTTCCCCTCTCTCTCTCTTTCTCTTTCTCCTGTATCTTTAGAAGTACCATTTCTCTCCACAGGAGGGATCAAACAGGCTCCCAGAGGGAAGTGGCAGGAAACATTGGATAAACAGCCAGAATACCTTCCAGAAGTCCCACAAAGTCAACATAGTACAGAAACCAAATGCAGCTCTGCAAGGCAGACTGAGCAGCAAGCCAGCTTTGCTTGCTTGCTTTCTTTCTTTTTAAAAATTTATTTATTTATTTGAAAGGCAGAATTACAGAGAGGCAGAGAGGCAGAGAGAGGTCTTCCATCTGCTGGTTCACTCCCCAGATGGCTGCAAGGGCCGGAGCTGCACCCATTCGAAGCCAGGAGCTTCTTCTGGATCTCCCACGTGGGTGCAGGGGCCCAAGCACTTGGGCCATCTTCTACTGCTTTCCCAAGCCCTAACAGAGAGCAGTATTGGAAGTGGGGCAGCCGGGACTGGACCCGGTGCCCATGTGAGATGCCAGCACTGCAGGCAGTGGTTTTACCGGCTGTACCACAGTGCCTGCCCCTGCTTTGTTTTTTAAGTCTGGAGTTTGACAGCTCCTAAGTGAGGATAAAAGGGGAGAGAAGGAGACACTAGTTAGGAAAGTGAATGCACTGCTTAGAGACCTATACTAGGTTTTGAAGGGATGTCCAGAAGATCCTAAAACATACTGAACCATAAATTCCAGGCAAGCCCAGAATACCTGGACAAACACCAACAGAGTGGGCTTGAAAGCCAAAGAGTGTTCAGCATATTACAGCATATTCACCTGTGACTCCTGAGCCTCATTGTAAAATGTGAAAAGTGCTATCTTCCAGAGAGACTTGTGATGAGATCAGAGACACAATGTCAGAGACAGTTTCTTGTTCAGGATGTCGCTTGAAACTGAATGACTGTTTAGTCCCTTTCCATGCCTTCCAGCAGCAGGCTTAGCTTGGCCAAGAAAGACCAGTCAACACCCTGCTGGTTGTTCTATGACATTAAAGGTTAGAATAGAAGTATCACTGGGCAGGCATTGTAGTGCAGTGGGTTGAGCCACTGACTGGGATGCTGGCATCCCCCATCAGAGAGAGGTTCAAGTGCTGGCTTCTCCACTTCCCATCCAGCTTCCTGCTAAAACCTGGGAAAGCAGTAGAAGATGGCCCAAGTGTTTGAATCCCTTCCCCTCCCATGGGAGACTGGGCTGACTCCGACCTGGCCCAGACCTGGCTATTGTAGCCTTTCAGAAGTTAACCAGCAGATGGGAAATCTCTCTCTCTCTCTCTCTCTCTCTCTCTCTCTCCTCCCCCACCACCACTTTTTCTTTCCCCCCGTCTGTCCCTCTCTCTCATTGGCTCTGCTTTTCAAATAAATAATTTTTTTTAAAAAAGAAAATAAATATTATTGATCTAGTTAGTTGATTTTTAAAAAATCACTGACTGTAAGGAGCCAAAATCTTCTTAGTTGATTTTTCTTTCTCTTCTGCTGGATGTGTCAAAGATTTTGTCTCCAATTTTACACATTCTCTAGTTGATTGTCAAGTGTCAACAAGTGTATCAACCAGCTACCCCAAGTATGGGTTTTATTTCTTCCATGTCCAATGGATAAAGCAACCAGATATAGCACAATGGTGAGACTGTTTGCTCCCAACTGCTCAGAAACCCCAGGCTGGGGTGCCAAGAGTGTTCTGAAAAGCTAGAACTTACAGGGCTTACATCAGATGTGGCTTTAAAACCGCCTATTAAATTTCAAGTGAGTTATTTTAAAAGTAAACTATAAGCCTCGTATAGCAGAGAAGGCAGTATTTTATCAGGAAGTTCACCCAGATCACTCAAGCACAACTAGAAAAGCCTGGAATATATATGGCCAGATCAGACACTAATACGTCTGTAAAGATAATGGTGCGATTCCAAGGTTAGGACATGGCAACATGCTGTGGGAATCCTGAGAGTTAACAGAGCTGAAAGTGAAGGAACATATTGGTAAAGATCAGTTATACGAGCAGCACACACACTGAATAGTTCCTGCCGAGATGTGATGGATGGAATGGTGAACAGTCATCTGACTAATCCTGGGCTGACACTTTACATCAGCTCCTTATCTGGCCAGAGGTCTACTTCAGAACAAACAGAAACCTTTATATAAAATCAAAAAAGAACAAATATTTATGTGCATTACATAGAAATACTAATTTATGTGATACTATTTCTCCTGAGAGATTTTGTACCCAAAACTGAGTACATTAAAGAAGATTGGAGAGGAACAGAAACAGTGTATCCTCCCCTGCTATTCATCCCCTTACCCCTCCTCCACCCTCTTGGTAAGCAAACTACCAACAGAGAGTTTTCCTAGAATCTTTCTCAACCTAACTATAGCTCTCCTGTGGATCCCTGTACACAGGCTTAAGACGAGTTAGGAGAAGATGCAGGGGAGGGAGAGAAGAAGGAAGAAAGAAAAAAAAGAAGGAAGTAAAGAAATAAGGGAAGAAGGGAGAGAGGAAGGGAGGGAGGGAGGGAGGGTGGGAGGGAGGGAGGAAGGAAAGGCTTATTCAATAGTATATGTAGCCAGAAATGTCTACTGGAGGCTCCCAGACTCTTGAAATCTTGATAAAAATGGAATCTTTATTTTCTGACCTAAAAACCCCATAACACCCTGTCAATGTCTTTAAACTTGGGGACTGTCCCATTCCTGTGGCTGTCTCTGCCTCTGAGGCCCTGCTCCTGCTGCAACAGTGCCCTGCCCTGCACTGATCCAGCCCTGGAGTCCAAACCCCTCTGCTGCTCCAGCAACTATGACAATGAGCACTCACGCAAGCCACATGTGAGCACCAGGAGCGTGCACTTCTCTGAGTGCTTGGAGGGAGGCTGAGGGAGGTGGGGGAAGGATGACATCATGGAAAAATAAAATCAATTTTCACTTGAACATGAGAACATTTTTATTTTTAAAATACCCTTTGGCCAGTTTAAGCACCATGGACTTTTCACAGCTTACTCTGGCCCCCGCTGAGGTGCCCACTGACATCTCATCCCCTCCCTTCTCACTCCCTTCCTGCCCACACTTAGATCTTTGAGTCTTTTTTTTTTTTCATGATGGTAGCATGTTAACCTTGCTCTTTTGTTGTTGTTGTTGTTGCTATTTGACAGATAGAGTTAGACAGGGAGAGAGAGAGAGACAGAGAGAAAGGTCTTCCTTCTGTTGGTTCACTCCCCAGATGGCTGCCACGGCCGGAACTACGCCGATCCGAAGCCAGGAGCCAGGTGATTCTTCCTGGTCTCCCATGCAGGTGCAGGGGTCCAAGCACTTGGGCCATCCTCCACTACCCTCCTGGGCCACAGCAGAGAGCTGGACTGGAAAGGAGTGGCCGGGACTAGAACCTGGCACCCATATGGGATGCCGGCGCTGCAGGTGGAGGATTAACCAAGTGAGCCATGGCACCGGTCCCACTAACCTTGCCCTTTCCATCTCTGACTTCCAAAATCAAGCCAAGGCAAATTTTACACATACAGGCCCATCAGAGAAGACACATTCCTTGTTTTCCTGGAGGGCAGTGGTCCTACACACATACACTTACTGCACTCACAGGAGAGTCTATCTGAGCTAAGTGACCTCCAACTGCAGCAAAGTGAGGCAAGTTAGACAAAAAGACACACACACACACACACACACACATCCTTGTGCTTAATACGATTCCTGACACAAAGCAGATGCTCAAGAAAATGGCAACCATGACCATCACATTCTTGAAGAGATGGGGCAACCGAGTCCACGTTAGATCATCCACCTGGCTTCTGATGAGCAGTCATCCTACACATCGCTCCTACAAATTTCTCCTTAAAGATGTGCTCTTTTTTTTTTTCTTTTTTTGACAGGCAGAGTGGACAGTGAGAGAGAGAGACAGAGAGAAAGGTCTTCCTTTGCCGTTGGTTCACCCTCCAATGGCCGCCATGGCCAGCACGCTGCGGCCAGCGCACTGCGCTGATCCGATGGCAGGAGCCAGGTGCTTATCCTGGTCTCCCATGGGGTGCAGGGCCCAAGCACTTGGGCCATCCTCCACTGCACTCCCGGGCCACAGCAGAGAGTTGGCCTGGAAGAGGGGCAACCAGGACAGAATCGGGTGCCCCGACCGGGACTAGAACCCGGTGTGCCGGCGCCGCAGGGCGGAGGATTAGCCTAGTGAGCCGCAGCACCGGCCAAGATGTGCTCTTAAAGAAGGGTTGCTTCTGCCAAAAGCAACTCTCTCCAATCAGGCTATTCCATGATGGAGTTCTCTACTACAGCAAGCAGGAGCTTGGAACCTAAGGTTTCTCCACCTCAGGGGTGATGCTGTAATGAGGAATGAAGCAAGCGGGGACCCTTCTTGGATTTCTATTACAGCCTAACAAGACATCCTGGGTCATTACTGTTGCTCACTGATAAGAGCCAGGGTAAAGTTTACTCACATTTTCATCAAAGTCCATTGAGAAATACAATTCTCTTCCCTGTTTTCTGCTTCAAAGAAACTAATGCTATCCCCCAAGGAGGAGGAACGAGGAAGAAAGGGAAGCTGTCATGGGAGCTTTCAGGGAATTGAACTTGACCCTGTGTCTTTCAACATCTCGCCAGACTCACCAAGGACTCTCGCAACCTTTCCACCTGAGACCGCTCTGCATTTTATTAAGTGACCTGTCTCCATCCTGAGCTGTGAGCTGGGTGAGTGACAGCAGCCTTGCTCAGCCTTTTCCTGGAGGGCACCTGCACAAGGCAACACCAGAGAGGACAGCACAGAAAGTGTTATGATTTGCATCTTGTTTGTTCGTTTCCACCTCGCTTCGTTTCACCAAGGATGTGAAGCAGCTTCCGGCAATAATAATGATAAACAAACAAAAGAACACAATACTCCACCGAACTAATTTCTATAGAAATAAGAACTGAAAATTGAGGGTCAGGAAAAATGTAAGTGACAAGCATTCAAGTTTGGGATGGTGGAGGGGGCATTGAACTTTTACCGCTGGCCATAAACATCACTGCAGTCATTTCAGACGCATCATCAAACGCCAGGGCACCATGGTCTCCCATCCCTATTGGCACTCCCTTTTCCATCTGTCTCTGCTGCCTTTGGAAGATGCAGAAGACAGTGTGGTGTGCTGCCAACAGGCAGGGACACGCCACCTCTTCAACTGACTCTGTGTGCCTTGGGGTGAGTCACTTGCCCTCTTGGGCTTTAGCCCCCTCATCTGTAAAACCATGGAGAAGATAAAGAATAAGAGAGGGTAGGACATTGGCTCACAGCTCTGTGACCCTGTTCTGTCCCTCACAGACACAAGAAAGAATGGAAGGGACTACCTTCATCTCTTCCTCACTGTCCACAGCAGGCCAGGGCAGTCAGTTGCCTATGTGCAGAGTCCGCAGCTCCCAGGGAGAATGGGGCAACACAAGACAGGCTGAATTACCACTCACTGGTGGTCCAGGCCTGCTGGGTGGATGTGGGCTGCCCTTCTGGAACTCTTATTGAGAAGATGCGATTGCCATGTGGCAGTGCTGGTGGGGGAGTCGGGGTGGGCTTCAAGAGGGGATTCGGCTGTTCGCTGGGCTTAGAGCTTTGCTGGCGGGAGTGGGTTCATCTCAACAGAGCAGGCTCTTCTAAAGTGGATGCGTGTCCCTTCCCTGCAACCATTTGCCCTCTGTCTTCTAATGTGCATTGAAGCAGCACAGGGCTCTCACTAAAGGCCAAGTCTGTATTCTTGGGCTTCCTGGCCTCCAGAACCAGGAGCCAAATTAACCCCTTCTTTGTAAATCACCTAGTCCCAGATGTTCCGTTTTATGTTTTAGTGATTTATTTATTATTTGAAGCAGTTATTGAGAGAAAGAGAGAGAGAGTGCACACATCTGTGCTGATTCACCCCCCCCAATGACTACAAGGGCCGGAGCTGAGTCAGGCTGAAACCAGGACCGTGGAACTCCATCTGGGTCTCCCACGTGGGTGCAGAGGCCCAAAGACTTGGACCTTTGCTGCTGTTTTCCCAGAAGCATCTGCAAGGAACTGGACCAGAAGTCAGATCAGAGCAGCCACAGCTCCAACTGGCACGCATATGGGATGCCAGCATCATGGGCAGAGGCTTAACCCACTGTGCCACAACACTGGTCCCTCAGGTATTCTGTTTCATGGGGTAACACGGCTGCTTTGCAAAGTGTGTGTGTAAGAAGAATAGTAATGGACCACGTCATTTATCAAGCACCTGCTGTGCCCCAGGCATGACATTGCTCCTCTGACCAACACCTGCTCTCTGAATTCTTACCACCACCAAGTCAGGCATACACATCACATTTCTATGCCTGGTTTCACATATAAGGAGCTGGCCACCAAAATGTGTGTGGGAATACCCCTCCTCCACCTACACACACACACACACACACACACACACCTCCCTACAAGTTACATGTCATAGAACACAACTCAATTCTGATGCTGTCTACCTGTAGGCAATAGCAGATGCTGCAGATTAAGGGCTCAGTCCCTAAGACCAGCCCCTACTTCAGAAACCAATCACAAGCCCCAGGGTGTGACCTGTGATCCTGACAAACTCCAGTCATGGGTTCCCATGACCCCTACCTGGGGCTCACTTAACTTGCTAGAGTAGATGAGAACTCAGGGAGGTAGTTTCCTTATGTCGACCCAGGTATGACAAAGAATCTTAACAGAGTACATGGACGAACAGGGCAAGGTGTAGAGAACTCCCCTGCCCTCCCAGGGAGCCCCTTCCAGGAACCTCCATGTGTTTAGCAGTCTGGAAGCTCTCCAAACTCAGTTATTTTGGATTTTTCTGGAGGCTTCTTTACACAGATATGACTGAGTTAATTACTGGGCATTGGTGGTCTGGTTAAACTACAGCCCCTCTCCTTCCCTGGAGGAGGATGCAATAAGGTTGAAGTCCCACCTCTCTCACCTTGCCTCTCATCTGGGGGCCAGCTCCCATCCCAAAGCTTCACCAGCCATCTCATTAGCATACAGAAGACGCTCAGTGCTTCAGAGATCCCATGGGTTGAAGGCATTGAAGGCCAGGAACCAGGGTCAGAGACCAAAAAAGTGTTTCTCCTGCTATCACAGTATCAGAGAGGCAAGCCCTTTATATTCCTGTGCTTCTCAGTCATTGATTAAGGGCCCAATACTCTCCTTGCACTTGGCCAAGACACACAGTACTGAATGGTGGAACTGGGATTGGAATGCAGTCAGTAAGTGACAACTCTGTTACCACAGGCTGTGGCCCATACACCAACATATGCTTATCCTGTTAACTTGAGCTCACTCACTTTAAAAAAAAAAAATAAAAAATGTGAAGGAACTGTGTCCCACGGAATTAAAGAGTGTGTATTATGGGAGGAGACTTCTGATTTCTGTATGCAGATTATATGTTTCTGCATCTGCTAGTGTTCAGCCAGCAAGAAGAACATGAGCCCATATTTGAGAGTTGTTACAATACCTGCAACTCACAAGATGAGTGAGACAACCCTATTTTTACAAACTCTAATATGATTTCAATTGATGGCAGTAAGTTTTGATTGAATTTGCTGTTGATTGGAGTTGATCATCTCTTCAAAAAATAAGAAATTAAGTCTCATTCAGTTCATTAGCAAGACTGGTGTTTGGCTGATGAGGCATAGCACCAATGGTAATTATCAGGGATAATTGGCTTCATATGTGGACATATTAATTATATAGATAAAGGGAAATTAAAATAGTTTACCCTGCCAGTTATTATTATGAAAAGTAAACAAGCCATATACTGTGGACAAGAAAGTTTAGTTAGTCTGCCAACGTACCTGTCCCAGGTAAACTATGTATCCCAATAGTGTGGTTATGGCACAGACATGCCACAGAGAGAAAGGTTTTAGCAGGCTCACTTGGAAGCGAAAACCCCAAAGGCATCTGAAGACGACCCCCAGCAAAGTAAGGGGAGGAAGAAGTAGGGAAAAGAAAACTCGGGTCCCCTCTCATTAGAAAACTGAAAAGGATGTCATGCAGAGATGGCATGCGGAAGAACTGATTCATACATTCAGCCAATAAACACTCATTAAGCACCTACTGTTGTTGGACACAGGGGTTACAGTACTAATGTATAGCTGCCTTCATGAGTTTACAGCGTCCAGGGGAAGTCAGGTCTTTCCTTTGAAAATTCTACTGAATCTAGGAAGCATGAAGGAAAAGGACAGGCTGCTGGGAGAGGCGTTAATCAGGGGACCAAATTTAGACTGGAAGCAAGAATCAAGGAGAGGCTCTTAGAGAAAATAACATTTGACCTGAAACCTGATGAGTTGGAGAAGTAAAGATGGGAGAAGGGAGGACTGCGAATGACTGTCGAGAAGTGTTTTGTGCACTGGAGAAATATAGAGGTGGTCTGAAATGTAAGAAGGTGTACCACTCTATGATGGCTACACTATGTGAGCAGCACTGCCCAATGGAATTTTCTGGAAGTGCTCCATGTCAGTGCTGCCCAGTACAGATGTGGCTACTCAGCACCTAAAATAAGACCAGTACAATTGAGAAACTCAACTTTTCCTTTTACTTAATTTAAATAGTGACACAAGCTGGTAAGCCACCAGGTTGGACAGGGTGGATCAGGAGCAGTGAAGCCCCTAGCAGGCACTGCAGGCTTTCTTCTGAGTGCAGTGAGCAGTACTGAGGCATTGTTAGCTCAGGAGGGCCACAGTTCCATGTGTGTTTAAAGATCACTCAGTCCTTGGACCCAAGAGTCTCATTCTCAAGCCTTTCCAGTTATTGTGAAAATAGAAATGTGATTTGTCAGATGCCTCTATTAACCAAAGATATCAGTTTGCAGGGTGGCTTGTTGAATACACTTGCTCTTCTAATTCTGTCAATAGTGGTTGTAAGGAGTGATGATGGATTAAGTCACTGCCTAACACAGATGATCCCAAGGATAGCTCATCCCAATCAAATACAAACTAAACAGACCAAGGTATTTTTTATGGTGTCCTTAATCTTGACCTTTCAAGCCAGGGGCAAGAGGTAAGAAAACCTTTCACACTATGCACTGATGCATGATTTTTGAAATGAAGAACTATGCTTCAGCCAGGGTTGTATTTTTGAGTTCACAAATGCAATGATGTGAAGAAGCAAGAGGACACTTGACTCCCCATGTAAGTGCAGCCCCCACCTCTCAAGCCTGAAGGATTGATAATGCTTGAGCAGGGTGGTTCAGGTGACCTGGGTCCTCTGCATTCAAATCTCACCAGCATCATTGGGATCCAGTAGCAGGTAGCTGAGCCTAAAAGGCAGGACCACTCATCAGGGCCACAATTCCAGCATGCTGTGGAGAAATAGACAAGGCCAACCAGAAGTCTAAGGGCCCTACTTCTTTTTGTGTGTGTGTGTGTGTTAAATTTATTTTTCTTTTTTTTTTAACTTTTATTTAATGAATATAAATTTCCAAGGTACAGCTTATGGATTACAATGGCTTCCCCACCTAACGTCCCTCCTACCCGCAACCCTCCCCTTTCCCTCTCCCTCTCCCCTTCCATTCACATCAAGATTCATTTTCAATTCTCTTTATATACAGAAGATCAGCTTAGCATACATTAAGTAAAGATTTCAACAGTTTGCTCCCACACAGAAACATAAAGTGAAAAATATTGTTGGAGTACTAGTTATAGCATTAAATCTCAATGTACAGCACATTAAGGACAGAGATCCTCCATGAGGAGTAAGTGCACAGTGACTCCTGTTGTTGACTTAACAAATTGACACTCTTGTTTATGGCCTCAGTAATCACCCTAGGCTCTTGTCATGAGCTGCCAAGGCTATGGAAGCCCCCTGAGTTCACTGACTCTGATCATATTTAGACAAGGCCATGGTCAAAGTGGAAGTTCTCTCCTCCCTTCAGAGAAAGGTACCTCCTTCTTTGATGACCCGTTCTTTCCAACGGGATCTCACTCGTGGAGATCTTTCATTTAGGTTTTTTTTTTCCCCCAGAGTGTCTTGGCTTTCCATGCCTGAAATACTCATGGGCTTTTCAGCCAGATCCGCATGCCTTAAGGGCTGATTCTGAGGGCAGGCTGCTGTTTAGGACATCTGCCATTCTATGGGTCTGCTGTGTATCTCACTTCCCATGTTGGATCGTTCTCTCCCTTTTTTATTCTATCAGCTAGTATTTGCAGACACTATTCTTGTTTATGTGATCCTTTTAGTTCTTAGTCCTATCATTATGATCAATTGTGAACAGAAATTGATCACTGGGACTAGTGAGATGGCATTGGTACATGCCACCTTGATGGGATTGAATTGGAATCCCCTGGTATGTTTCTAACTCTACCGTTTGAGGTAAGTCAGCTTGAGCATGTTCCGAATTGCACATCTCTTCCCTCTCTTATTCCCACTCTTATATTTAACAGCGATCACTTTTCAGTTAAGTTTCAGCACTTAAGAATCATTGTGTTTTGATTACAGTATTCAACCAAAAGTATTAAGTAGAACAAACAAAAAAAAATACTAAGAGGGATAACATATTAAGTTGCTCATCAACAGGGTGAGGGCTGATCAAGTCACCATTTCTCCTAGTGTTCATTTCACTTTAACAGGTTTCCTTTTTGGTGCTCAGTTAGTTGTCACCTATCAGGGAGAACAAGTGGTATTTGTCCCTTTGGGATTGGCTTATTTCACTCAGCATAATGTTTTCCAAATTCCTAACAGGGATCACTTTTCAGTTAAAATTTAAACACCTGAGAATAATTGTGTGTTAATTACAGAGTTCAACCAATGGTACTAGAACAAAAAAATACTAAAATGGATAAAGTATTACATTGTACATCAACCGTCAGGACAAGAGCTGATCGAGTCACTGTTTCTCATAGTGTCCATTTCACTTCAACAAGTTTCCTCTTTGGTGCTCAGTTAGTTGTCCCCGATCAGGGAGGGCCCTACTGCTTCTAGAGAACCACTCCTCATAGCTCTGACCCAGTTCATAGCTAATACGTCAACAAAAATTGTGTGGCAGGCCCTGTTCTAAGCAGTAGAGAAAATCATAACATGAACATTGTGTTGTGAGACATCATGCAAATTAAAATATGTGCATGTATATTTAATTCTTACTGTATACCACAATGTCTGCATATTAATATTCCCACTTTCAGATAAGTGACCTTGAGGATAAAGAGTTAAATCGCTTATCCAAGGTCATGCAGCTAATAAGTAGCTAGTAGCTGCTCCAGGGTCCATGAACATGTGCAGTATGGTCTTTCCAACAAACCTTGCAAGTGGCAGGTGCATGAACTTAACACACTGGGCACTGTAACTGGTCTGAGGGAAGCCCTCCAACCTCCATTGACCAATGGCCACAAATTGCTCCAGATGGTGTGGCTATCACCCAAGTTGCACCACTCAAAATATTTCCTTCATATTTTTTGACCCTGGAGGCCAATCTTAGAAGAAACAAAGCAGTAAGCACAGATGTCATGATGTCCACGTTGTATGGAAAACAGTGGAAGAGAACCATGCTCAAAGACAGAAAGAATTGAAAGTGAGGGGTAAATGAACCTTTCTGGAGTTCCATTCTCTCAGTACAGTTTTGACATGCTCAGGTTTGTCCTTCCTGCATTTCAGCTCATCCTCTGACTCTGAGAGCAGTTCCAGATTCTTAAGCCAATTCCACTTGGGTTCATGTACCTTGTGACCAAGGGTTGCTCGTGCAGGAAGGTCACTGCCTAGAAGAGGACAGTGTACATTTTCACCAGGATCCTGCAGGCCTGGGGAAGGAGGCAAAGAGCCGAAAGTCACATTAATTAAGTCTGAATGGTTTTGCCCCCTTAGGGACTTGGAATACGTTGATTAAAGTTCCTTGAATCATTCACTGAACAGCTTCAGAATATTTGGAGAGCATCTGAGCACAGTGAATTTCTGCCTTCATTTAATTTTATCTATTGCTATCAACAACATCCAGCAGAAGACAGAAGACGTAGCTTCCTATGCTTCCCCTTCATTGTTCACCAGTCCACATTTTTCAGAGCTTTCATTGTCCTTTGAGCATTTGTCCACTATGTGCCTACTCCATTTTGATTTTTCATAAGGACTTTTCTATAGTTAAGAGGACATAAATTCAAGCCAGCATTGTGGCATAGCAGGTAAAGCCACCGCCAGTGGCACCAGCATCCCATATGTGTGTCTCAGCTGCTCCACTTCTAATCCAGCTCCCTGCTAATGGTCTGAGGAAAGCAGTGGTAGATAGCCCAAGTGCTTGGGTCCCTGCACTCACGTGGCAGACCTTGATGAAGTTTCTGGCTCCTGGCTTTGGCCTGTCCAAGTGCTGGCTGTTTCCACCATCTGGGGAGTAAACCAGTGTATGAAAGAGCTTCCTCTCTCTCTCTCTCTCTCTCTCTCTCTCTCTCTCTCTCTCTCACACACACACACACACACACACACACACTCTCTCTCTGGAACTCTGACTTTCAAAATAAATAAATAATTCTTTTGAAAGAACATAAATCATTGTAATGACAAAGGACAGTTCTGGCTATGTAGGTAAGGAATAAAGTGATGAGAAACATACATGAATTTTCTGCATTTGGCAAAAATGCAGCTTTCCACAAAAGATTTTTCTTTTAACTAAATAATGTCTTAATGTTATCATAAATTAGTCATACACCAACTATTTCCTAAATGCTTACTATATGTTAGACACTCTATTATTGTGGTACAATGAAACAGGCAGTATCATTGTCCTGAAGGAGATCAGTCAATGGTGAATTCAAGCACACGCAAGACATTGTTGGTGGCTTACTCAGCATCTATGGCTCCTTCTTCCTTCTTAGCAAACCCTTGGGAGTGTTTAGTTATCCTCCTTATGCCAGGCACGATCCCAGGACAAGTTCACACTCTTCCTGGCCTAAGCACTGCACTTGATGATTCTAAGGGGAAGCCCCTTAGCCTTGCCGGTTGGGATTAGTGCAGGAACCCACCTTGAGAGGGTCAGCACTTGGCAATCCCAGTTAACAAGATAGACTCAGAAGCACACTCTTGACTTCTAACGGGTCAGCGAGATAAAGAGGAAAATCTTGCACTTTCTCTCCTGCTCATGCATGTAGTGACACCATCATAGCTCTGTGGGGAGAGACACATGATGCCGCTCCTTACCTACCATAAGGAACACAGCCAACGTAAAAACCAGGTTCACGAGAGGAAAGCCCAACAAGTGCATTTAATCAACCTTCACATATCACGGGAGTCTTCAGAAATGAAGACCCAAGGAAAATTTCCTATTTTATCCTTAGGGTCAATGAAGAATGGACATCCACATATGGATGTAACCGGACAAAAAGGTAGGACCTAATGGTAATAGACTAAGAAGGAAACCCAGCAAGGCCTGCCTGTTAAGAGTCCTCCACATAGTACTGGTCACTCTGTGCAACGTTCCTTCCTCCTGGGTATGGAGCAGGACCCTCCTGGAACAGGGATCTTCCAGAGAAGAGAGAGAATGGAAAGAATTTCCCTTCTAGGATTTGAGGGTCGTTTAGCGGAAAGGGGATGCCAGTTTGTGACCTGCCTTGGTGAAGAATGTTGGTTTCTGTGACTTGCTTAAGGGCAATAAGAGGAGAGGGAGATAGAAAGATAGGAGGTAGAAAAACAAAAGCAAAAATCCTTGGTTCTGAGGCCTTTCCTATTTCCTTCAGCTCACAGTCCTAAGCATTCCGTAGTTCACGTTCTGACCTTTGACACAGCCGTTTTGTATCAAACTTGAGGGTGACACTGATGCCTAGAGGATGACAGAGACACGAGCATCCAGAGAAACCAGGCAGAAGCCTCCAGACTAAGCTGGCTTCAAAGTCCTAGCAGCCCCTGCTTTCCAGTAGCAAGTCTAGATATTTGCTCTTTACTTAAGACCCTTTGGATTGGTCTATCCCAATTGATAGAGAAAGCTTAATAGAAGCTTAGAATGTAAGGTAAATATACACAGAGGATATTACAGGATAACTGAGCAGAGGGTTGGCAATCCCAGTAGGCAGAGGGGTGCTGGGCAGGTCAGAGACTGCTTTGGGGGAAGAGACAGCCAAGGAGAGCCTTTAACGATCAGGAGCAGCCAATGAGATGAGATGGGTAACTAGGGAAGGAAGATATTTTAGATGGAGGGACCAGCCAGACAGAAAGACAGGCGGGAAAACAGAATGAGGTTCAACATCCCTGAGTCATAGTTATGAGGCAGAAAGAAGAAGGTGAGGCGGGGCCAGATCATAAAGGATGTGGATGTCATGAAGAGGAGCTTGGTCCTGCTCAGCACTGATGGAGGGCACGCGGAGTGTCCACGGTTGGATTTGCAGTTTGTCAGGTCCCTCTGCTGTACTTGTAGAGAAGGTGCCAGCAAGAGATGAAACTTTATGGCCCACACATCATCTCAATAATACTAAACTCAATCTGGGTAGTGCTAAAAACAGCTGGAGCAATAGAGCAATATGTAAACCAATGATGGGTTCCAAAAACACTTTGTTTATAAAAACAGACTGTAAGTTGACTTTGAGATCCTCATGAGATTTAATTGACCTTAAAATTCTTCCCAGAACATGGTATAATATAAACATTGTCACTGCCATCATCAACAGCGGCAGCAGCACAACCACCACCACCTCTGTCATCGCAGGAAGTGGTTTTGTGTGTGTGTGTCTGCTTATTATGTGCCAGAAGCTACGCTAAACAGTGGTCATGCAATATCCACTCACTTCTCATAACAATCACATGAAGTAGGTCAATCACTCTACAACTGAGGAAACACAAGTTTACAGTGACTGCATGGATTTGCTGAGGCTCAGCTCCAGTCCTGTCTGATTTCACAGGCAAACTCCAGGAGCAAAGACCACCTCAAGGCAATGACCCTGGGCATTTCCACTTCGATATGCACTGCCCGACAGAGTATTCCCGAACCCTCCCCCAGTCCCCACAGGGCACAATAGCATCTCAAGAAAGCATGATTCGCGGAAGATAGACCCCCCATTCAAAATCTTCCTGTTATTGGCCCACCCTCCAGAACTGGAGCCAGCCCCCACCTCCTACACTGACTGTGCCACCTGCCTTTCCTGACCTCACTCCAGCCATGTGAGTCTGCTACCACTTCTTGGGTACTCCAAGGTTCTTCCCATATTAGGAGCTCAGCACTGTTAGGTAGGAAGTTAGGTATGAGCTTATGTGTGTATGACAGGCCTAACGAGAAGACATCTATATCCAGCATATGCATCTACATCTCAAAGTCATCCCAATAATGTTTCAGGGGCAACCCAGCCTTCGCATCCTGCCCTGCTCCCTTCTCCTGATAACCTGCCAGGTGGAGGTCCCCGCCCCTTCTGCCTGACAAATCTTCCACAATCTCCCAGATGTAGCCCAGTATCTGCATTTCAAACACCCTGCTCCGGATCCCCATTCTCTAGGGGGTCCTGCTCACCCTTCCTCTGAACCCAGGGTGGCACCAGCTAGGCTTCCTCCTGTCTGATACCTTCAAGAGAAAACTCAGATAGGAGCTTCTTAATATTTACAGCCATAAAATCCTTTGTTTCAGGAGATGTGTGAAGACAAAGGCCCATCTCCTTAACCCCACCCCCTGACCCCGGCCTCAACCGGACTGCGCACTGAGCCCTCTGCCTCTCTGCTGAGCCACCCACCTGCCTGTCCAGGTGTACTCTTTCCACCTAACCATGTAACCTCACTCCCCCTCACCCCAGTCTGAGCGACTGGGCACTCTCAGGTCCTTTCTGGAGAGGTGCCCATCCGTTCTTACGGATGTCCCTTCCCTAATAAACCTTACTATTTTACCTCCCACTACTCTCTGTCTCACGCCTGAATTCTTTCTTGTGTGAAGACAAGAACCCTGCATTTCTCTGGTAACAGCACTAACTGCCTCCCCACCTCCTAGTTGGAAAGGCACCCCCCCCCCCGAGAACTCTGCATGGCTCACTGCTTTGCATTGTCCCTGTCTCTGCTGCGGAGTCATCCCCAGAGACTCTCTCTCTCTACTGCTCTATCTAAAGGAGCTCCCACTCGTCCCCAGCAAGCTCTGTGCCCTAATTCTGATACATGTTTCCTCCATGACACTTATATTATTTGTTTATTGGTTTCTTATCTGTTTCTGTCACTGGGATTTAGCTGCATTAGAACAGGTGATTTTGCATTGTCCACTGCTATGCCCTCATCACTGAGAATACCGCCTGGCATGTCATAGGGAAAGAATAAATCTTTATTAATGGTTGAACAAATGCATGACTGTCCCCCATCACCAGAACAAAGGCCTGGGTCGGCAATGGTGACCCTCATTTCCTGTTCAGAGAGCTAGGCTGTGACCCAAGGTATTAGTCAGTGCAGGCCGCCATAACAAAACCACATAGACTGCGTGGCTCACACAATAGAAAGTAATTTCCTCACAGTCGTGGAGGCCAGAAGGCCCAGATCACGGTCAGCAGGTTTGGTGCCTGGGGAGGACTCTCTTGGGTGTCGGATGGCCGTCTTCTCCCTGCGGCCTTGGCAAGTGCATGCATAAGAGAACTCCCTTTCCCCCTTCTCTGCAAATCAACAGTCCATGGGATAAGGACCCCACCCTATGACCTCACTTATTCATAATCACCTCCTAATTGCCCAATCTACAAATACAGTCAAAATCCAAGGTCAGGGATTGTGGAAGGACACAATCAGTCCCTCACACACAGGCTCAAGTACGTGCCAGAGATGGAGTTCAAGGGCAGAATATCAATTTCAGACAAGGCCACCTTCCCCATATTCATGGACTATTTTTATTTTTATGGATTTATCAAATCTTTTATTCTCTCATTTCTTACTTTAAAAATTAATAATAGTAAATAATCAATAGCAAAAAGACAAGTGATTCCAAGTAATAAAACAAATGCAAATAAGGATAGAACTTGGTGGTTATCTCACCTGAACATCAAAGAAGTGTAAGGTTACTCTCCCATTTCACAGATTAGAAAATAACCTTCCCAAGGTCAGAGTCGCTGTGTATTCAGATTGATACACACACCCATCACGTTTGAGTCTTTAAAAGCATTTTTGTAAGCATTAAAGCATAAAATAGAAAAGAGAAGAATGTGGTGTTGTTGATGTAGTTGGGTGAGACTCACGGCAGAGACAATGTACAGTGGCCACACTTGCAATATGAACAGAGTGGAGCCACAGTTACAATGAACAGGCAGAAATTCAAGCCCCAGTTCTGCTGCTAACCAGAAGTTAACAGCTGTGTGAACTTGTAGCTGTTACTTAGCCTCTCTACACAGTTTCTCAATGACTAAGTCAGGTTCATAATAGCACTTGCCTCATTCTGAGAGTCAAACCAAATAGCATGTGTCAAAGGACTTAGCCCAGTGCCTAACACCTAGATCACATATTCAATAAATGACAGCAAATATTATACATTAGCATGGAAAGAAAAATACCTAACCACAGCACCCGAAAAGACTTCAGAGGTTTGTAAACCAAAAACCTAGGCACAGAGGAGACATGGAGAGTGAAATCTTATTCCTCTAATCTAGCAAAAAGAGACTCCAGGGGAGGCAGAGATTGTGATGTGTAAACAGCTTTTAGATCACAGTATAAATTAATCAAGGGAATTATTCTTCCTTTCAGGGGATTTAAACTGAGGAGAAATGGCCTGAGGCTACAGAAGGGAAAATTTGGGTTAGATACAGCAAGATAAGAATGCTCTCAGCAGGGAAAGTAATTAGGAAATGAAATAGACTCCCTGGGGTTGGGATGGAGGAGTCTTCCCTGGCAATAATCAAGGAGAAGAGGGGGAAGACAAGCAGGCAGGCAAGGATTGCAGAATACTCTTTCTTTCTAAGGATGACTGTACTCACTGTACTCACTCACAGCTCTATTCCTCCCCCCTGTTTAAGGATCCTTCAAGCAGCCCATCAGTGTCCTTTAGAAGTGAGAACTGGACAAGAGCAGTGGTGTAGTTAGCTAAGCCTCCGCCTGCTGTGCCGGAATCCCACACGGGTGCCAATTCAAATCCCGGCTGCTCCTCTTCCAATCCAGCTCTCTATATGGCCTGGGAAAGTAGTGGAAGGTGGCCCAAGTGCTAGGGACCCTGCACCCAGTTGGGAGACTTAGAAGAAGCTCCTGGCTCCTGGCTTCAGATTGGCTCAGCTCCAGCTGTTGCAGCCATCTGGGGAGTAACCCAGTGGATGGAAGACCTTTCTCTCTGGAAAAACAAAACAAACAAACAAACAAAAAAACAGTTCTTGGTGTCCCCTGAAGGGGGCAGGATGTGGGTGTTGACTTCAACAAGTGTGCAATCCAGTCAAACAGGCAGATTTCTAGGCCTAAAGTGTGTGTGTGTGTGTGTGTATGTGTGTGTGTGTATGTGTGGGGAGGATGCAATAGGATTAGTACCATCTAACTGGGCTTCCCCCTTTGAATAGCACTCAACCATTTGTTTTTTGTTTTGACGACTTTATACTGTCCAAAAGAAAATGCATGAGTTGGGTTTAAAAACGGAAAATTATTGATGTTAATAGACAGTTCAAAAATTCCTTTTTCCTGTAGGCCATTGTGAGGACTCTCCATGAGATGTGACATTGGGACATTATTTTGGTGGAGGGTAGAGAGATAACATAGCGAACCATTTTTATTATTAAAAAAATGGCATTCAGTTTGTGGAAACAGAATTAAAAATATGCATTTTCCATGAACTTTTGGGACATCCCTTGTACAAAGATTATAAGACAAAAGGTTATAAGACAAAAGTGAAAGCAGATACCTAATCATTTGGTAATGACATTTGGCTGAGAGGAAGGGCACAGCAGGCTGGTGTCATCAAAGAGACACACTTGGGGAGGGGTGAGATTGAAGTTGGACGTTGGCCTGAGTCATGATGGATTTTTAAGTCAGTAGGCAGCTGTCATTGGCTGTCTGTTGCTGCAATATTACTGAGTAACAAAACCCACCTCCAAACTCAGAGGATTAGAACAATAGTCAAGCCGGCGCCGCGGCTCACTAGGCTAATCCTCCACCTTGCGGCGCCGGCACACCGGGTTCTAGTCCCGGTCGGGGCGCCGGATTCTGTCCTGATTGCCCCTCTTCCAGGCCAGCTCTCTGCTGTGGCCTGGGAGTGCAGTGGAGGATGGCCCAAGTGCTTGGGCCCTGCACCCCATGGGAGACCAGGAGAAGCACCTGGCTCCTGCCATCAGATCAGCGAGGTGCGCCGGCTGGCGCGGCCGCAGCGGCCATTGGAGGGTGAACCAACAGCAAAAGGAAGACCTTTCTCTCTGTCTCTCTCTCTTACTGTCCACTCTGCCTGTCCAAAAAAAAAAAAAAAAAAAAAAAAAAAAGAACAATAGTCACAGGTTGATTTTCCCAGTCCTACAGGACAGCTGGTGGCTCTGCTGGTCTGGACGGAACTAGGCTAAGCTTTCCTGGGCTTGCTCCTGCACCTGTGCCCCACTGGCCTGCTCCGGGGCTGGCTGGTGAAGGGTGGCCTCAGGAGTGACTCCTCTCTGCTCCACAGTCTCTCGTCCACCTGCAGGCCCAGCCTGGCTTGCTCTTGGGGCCATGACAAATCTCTCAGAGAGCACACAAGTAGCAAGACCTCACTAGGTCTGGGCTCGGAACTCAGAGCTAGTCTACTCCTCCCTGCACCCTCTTGTTGAAGGAGAAAGAACTGTGGTGAAATCCACTCTCGGCTCTTCTGACGATCCAGACAAAGAGGGGTGGAGAATTTTGATTGACATACTAAAGAGCTAAACTCAAAGGGGGGGAGAAAGAAAAGAGTAACAATCTGTTCTGCTTCCATTTAGAGTAAGTCCTATAGGGAATTTGGAGAGAAGCAGAGGTTGGGGGTGGAACATGGTAGCAAAACCCGTATAGGAAAGATGGGGACAGCAGCTTCCATTGGCTCAACTGTGCCTGAGCCCGGGTTCTCCTTTGGGATTCTCAGGGAGACTTTGCGTGACTTGCACTTTCCTTGGTTGGGGACTGGCGTTGCTCTGAGTGCCACTCTGTGTACCTGACAGGTGGCTGAAGGCCTGGCTTTGGCAGGGGACAGGACATGGAGCCCCTGGGAGCAGCAGTGCCCTCCGGTTCACGCCCAGCCTAATAAACATCTCACATACACCTTTGTCCAGGGCAGACTGCATGGCACTCAACCAAGGGGATAAATCAATCCCAACGCTAAATGAAGGCGGGAAATGAAACTGTCTCTGCACAGAGCTGGCCAATTCATCCAACTGCTCATAAATTTTGCTTTCATTTGAAATTGGAAGAAATCTTGCAGATCCTTCTTCCTGATTAAGGATGTCATAAATTCCAGGGATCAGAGGGATAAGCAAACTTTCTCTGGCCTTTAATGCCTGCCAGAGCAGGGGCTGCCCCACTCGGAGATGTACCCCAAGGCTTTGTGCAGTGATGCCAGGAGTTGACTGCAGGAAATCACAATTTGCCAACTCAGATACGTTTCCAAACACCTCCTGAGAGCACCCCTCTGCTGAGGCTATTTTACACGCTATCAGCTTGAGCTGATGTTCACAGAAGCTCAGGGAGCCTCACGCTTGTTTTCTAATAAGAAAAAAGGAATTCAGTGATACTTGTCAAAGCATGGTGTGGACAATTTTATGCAAGACATCTCAAGGGGTACAGCACCACCCAACTGGATCTTGCAGCGGGGTAGAGAGATTGGGCACAACTCTGAATACAGCACAGTGGTGGGCAATGTACAGCCAAGGGGCAGAGTGGTACTCAGAGCATTACAAACAGGAGGTGAGAGGTCAGTGGTGAGAGGGATCCTGGCTACACCAACCTGGCAGGATTCCCAGGGAAGACGGGCCAGGCTGATCAGACACCACCTGGGGAAGTGGACGATGAGAACGTCAGAAGACTGAGTGCATGGATCAATGAAGTCAATGAATTAGCAATTACCCCAACATTAGCACTAATCCTTTAAGGTCTCCAAGCACGAGGGAAAAGGGCCAGGCCGAGGACACTCAGTGACCTCAGAGGAATGCCCCTTTTGCATGGAGCCAGCATCAGACAGAAAGCAGAGTCTATCACAGAGGGTCAGGGTCAGTGACGGAGAAAGCTGGACTGACCCATTGAAACGTAGGTTAGATTGTGTCAAGCCCTGCTTAAAATCTTCCAGTGGCTCCCTGTGTCTTTACAGAGAGCTTCCACTGCTAGGGGGCAATGAGGCTGCCCATGCTCCAGCCTTCCCATCTCCCCTCCATCCATCCACCCCTTACCTGCCCTCATCAATGCATGTGAAGTCTCAGAAGGGTCAGTAAAGGCAGTAAAAGAAACAGCCCCAGAAGCTGCCATGGGCCCAAGTGTGCTGCCAAGCCTCTGCGGCTTATGTGCCCTGAACCTTGTTCCCCTGCTGGGAAGTCTGTGCTGCCTCAGACGATGAGAGCCCGTCAGCTGGGAAGTCATGCCCACTGCAGCAAGCCCCATGCCCTCCATCCGGCTCCCAGGAGTCCTGCACACCCTGCGTCCACAGCACACGTGCCACTGCCCTGTCACCGTGGGCTTGCTTCCCTGTTGAGTGAGGACTTCCTCCAGGGAACACTGATATGAAAGCAATTGGTACAAATTGGCTGAAGACCTCCTGAGCTCCGACTGCTCAGTGAGAGGTTACTTAATATCCACCGCCTGACCACACCCTCCTCTCCTTAGAGGGAAGACCAGGTTCACGGGTTCATTCATCTACACGTAGTGGTCGAATGTCATGTACGTGCCACCTTTCCAATCACCTGTGTCTCTAGACCAGATCACTTTAAACCTCAAGATTATTTAAGGGGCCAGTGCTGCAGCATAGTAGGTTAACCCTCTGCCTGTGGTGCCAGCATCCCATAGGGGTGCTGGTTCGAGTCCTGGCTGTTCCACTTCTGATCCAGCTCCCTGTGAATGGCCTGAGAAAGCAGTGGAAGATAGCCCAATTGCTTGGGCCCCTGCCATCCATGTAGGAGACCTGGCAGGAGCTCTTGGTTCCTGGTTTCAGACATGCTCAGCTCTGGACATTGTAGCCATTTAGGGATTGAATCAGTGGGTAGAATAACTCTCTCTCTCTCTCTCTCTCTCTCTCTCTCTGTAATTCTGCCTCTCAAATAAATAAATAAATAGAATAAAATAAAAATAGAATAAATAAAATAAAAATAGAATTTTTAAATGGACAATCAAAACATCAAGACTTAAAATATCAAAAACTACTGCTTTGTCGCCCTGCTGTGATTCTGCTGGTTTTAGTGGGAACAGTGTTTGTTCCGGGGTGTTGGCTGGGATGGCCCAGCCCAGCCTGGGGTACAGACCCCTTCACACCCACAACTGTCTGGTGCCTCAGCTCTGGGCTCTCCCTCCTCATGCCTTCTCATTCTGCAGGTGCTGTCTACCACTTGCAAACTCTCAGAATCACTTAAACATCTCTCTGCCTAAGTCTGTCTTCTTCTTGTCTCCCAAAGACTCTGCGTTCACCTTTCTATGCATCAGGCAAGCACAACCCAGGGAAATCACTGTTGCTTCTCATGTCCAGCTGCAGTGACCTTTGGTCCTCTTTGGCCTGCCTCGGGATTCCACATTTTCATCTGCCCATTCCTCCACTGCACTCAAATTGAATCTACACTTTACCACAAAGCCTTTGCAACCAGGCTTCCCTGGGAACTATCAGCTTTTACACATTTGAGAATCTGACCAAGGCTGTACATCCCCTCTCTAGGAAAATGCAGGTCAGCATTTCACTTACGACAGCAGAGATGGTCCAGACTTCAGAGGCCCAGATAAGAGACCACTGTGCTGATGTCATTTTGGGGGGTCTGTGTGTCCCCCACTGCTTTGCCTGACACATGAATGAAGGAATGACACCATAAACCAATCAATGGATTTTTTTTTTTTTTTTGGAATAGCCAATATTACTTTCAGTTTTCTCTGGGTAAAGAAGAATGAGAGCCAGTTCTTGGAGCTAGATGCACTGTCACCTCAATAGCCAATCAGGGATGCACAGCGGAGGACTCCAGGAGTGTCCACAGTCGGATCCCTCAATCCTGTCCCAAGAGCCAGGGAGTGCGAGCGTTTGGTGGAGGCTTTCTGTTTACAGTCACTCGCCAGCCCTGGTCTCAGGCCAGATCAGCACCTAAGCCTGGGTCCAGGAAGGGAGCTGTGCTGTTAGTCACATGACCCTACGCGCTCTGCATCCATCATTCTCTCTGGCGCGATTCTACTTTGGGGTTGCTGGACAGGACGTGAGAACAGACAGAAGGAAGACAAAACTGTCGGTCACTTGCAAACTCTTTCCTGACACACGGGGAAAGCAGAGGACTGAGCCCTTCCGTAAACAAGTGAACAGAAGCCACAAACACAGCAGGCAGGATTCAGGAGCGTGGCCCTACAGCCAGGCTTGTTAACCGAATTAGAGGGCTTCCCCTTCCCCAGGGCACAGAAAAGGCCTACGGATTTGGTATCGTGAGTCTCCAAGGAATCCTGGGGAACAGACTTAGGACAGGATGCTGCCCCCCATTGTGCCTGGAGAGACTCTGCAGAGGGAGCCAAAGCCAAGAGCGAGGTTCTATCCCTGTTCACCACTATCCACACTGCACACTGTTTCACTGGAAGGAAGGATGTGAGCACTGCTTTTGTACTAGCGTAAGAAACCTGTGTTCAATGCCCCAAAGAAGACCAGAAACTAACACCAGGAGCATTTGGCCAGGATCACAGGTTCTTCACCCACAGCAGCACGAAAGGGAAAATTGTCAGGGATTCTTTGGTTGCCTAGCAGGGGTTTTGTGCATTACCATTATTTTCAAAGTTTTCAGACTCAGGAAATATAAAGTCTCCCTGCTCAAATGCAGCTTTATCATATACCTGGTATTTTCCTCTCACATTTAATCTCACAGCAAAAATGACTCTGAAAACATTTACTGTCTCTGAGTCTGATTCCCCATTTGAAAAACAAAGAAATACTATCTACTGAACAAATGCCCAGGAAATGGGAAAAGGCCCTCTGTGTTAACGTGGCATCAGGAGGCTCACACGTTTCTGTTAAGAAAGTGAAATGGGTGTTGTTGCACCCTCCATTTCTCTAACTCAACATGAAGCTATGATCTCAGTGTGCTCCTAATGTTTATAGTAGGAATGAATGGGCTCTGAGATTACATATAAATGATTTAAACCTAGCACGGCATTGTGAAATGTTTGCCTTATGATTTAGAGGCAGAGCATCAATAATCAAGAACCAGTTATATGATCAGTAGGCAAAATGTCACTGAAATGACAGAAGGTGCCAATTAAATAAAATAATTTATCATGGAAACGTGTTGAAAGATTCTGGAGCTATGTGCAAAGGGACCATTCTGTTATTTAGATCTACAATTTTACTAGTAAATTTATGTCAATAAAATGACATAAATTCACTCTCATTAGGCATAATGAGTTCATCCAACTCAGCTAATAATGTGGAACATCTGTCAGGATGACCTTCCAACATGCTCTTTTCGGTGATGTCATAGAGCTTGTTGATTTGCGACTCCTCCAGGGGTCAAGGCCAGCCATCTGGTCAGCACACAATGGCAGTGAGAACCTACTTCTCCTTTGCTTTTTGTAGACTGAGCCATGTCACTACAGTCACATCACCCACAGTGTTCTGAATAAGTCTAGTGCTCTGGGATGGTTCGGGAGACAATGGAAGGAGGGATGGGAGGGAGGGAGGGGGCAGAAAGAAAAGAGAAAGTCACGTGATCCCAAATGTTTGGCAAATGCAGGATTAAACAGCATTTAATAAAAGGCAGCTCAGAGCCTTTATAACCTGGCTCTGCATTCTAACTAAGTGGAGGGCTGGGTCTTCAGTACCCAGTGCTCTTCAGGCATAGCACACCGGAAGGACTTATGTCCCATGGAAATCACTCAAGGGGGAGGCAGTTATGGCAAAGTAGTCTCGCCCCGCCTTCTCACTGATGATGACTCAAGCCAAGGATCTTTGCTCCAGCAAAACCCTCAACTATTGTCTTAGTTCAGGCTGCTACTAAATAGACATTTATATTTAT
This sequence comes from Oryctolagus cuniculus, assembly GCF_964237555.1. Taxonomy (NCBI): domain Eukaryota; kingdom Metazoa; phylum Chordata; class Mammalia; order Lagomorpha; family Leporidae; genus Oryctolagus; species Oryctolagus cuniculus. The sequence continues at coordinate 11,539,994 of NC_091433.1, read as the reverse complement.
ATTTATATTTATATTTATATTTATATTTATATAAACACTGGACAGCTTATAAACAGCTGAACTTTATCTCTCACAGATCTGGGGACTGAGAAATCTAAGACCAAAGCACCAGCAGACTCCGTGTCTGGTGATGTCCCTCCTTCTGGTTCATAGACACCATCTCTTTCAATGTCCCCACAGGGTGATAGGGCAAGGCAGCTCTCTAGAGTGTCTCTTAAAAAGGTACTGTTCCCATTCGTTAGAGCTCTGCTCTCATGGCTTAGTCATGCCCCACCTTCTGATGCTATCACATTGGGGCTGGGGGTTAGCACATAAAGTTTATAGAAACACAAACCCCCAGACTACAGCAACTACCCTCACAGCAGATACTGTAGACATGGTAAGAAAAATGTTACATGGTGTGGACTTGTTGCCTATCTTTGACTTCCTTTGACCTCTCCAGCATGGAATGCCCCTTCAGGACACTGTAATAATTTGGCACCAGCCTTTAGGGCCCAAGCAGAGCTCCCCAGTGGAGGAAGAAAGAACTGGAATGTGACCAGGTAAGTTCCATCTTTAAGCAGGGCCAAGGTTAAACTAGGGTGTCTTACTCAGACATCCGATATGGAGTTCAAGGATCAGAAACAGCGGAAAATGGCAATGGTTCTAAGCCCATCGATCTACTAAAGATGAGCAAGAGACAAGAAAAAATAGAATTCTGGAAGCAAAAAGGGCTGGGGCTGAGGCATTGCTAAGAGCAGGCCTGAGAGACTTAGTGAGTGAGGGAGGTCAGCCTGACTCAGAAGTCAAGGGCGTGCGCTGATGGCCAAGGTACTGAGCAATCTGTAAACGCGGAAGTCTACATGTCCTGAGGCCCAGGGCCTCACGCAGGCGGCATCGAGAATTGATGGCACCATTGACGATTCTTTGCTTCGCCAAATTTTAGGCTCCCTGAAAGATTCCTCCAGGGCACATCTGCATCTTTCCTTGTAAAATCTGGTTTGCGCAAAGCACCCAACAAAGTCATTTTGGTAAGAATTTCCCACCTCAACATCTGATTGCCCTTGATATCTGATGAGGTTCATCTTCACCCCTGTGATGTCTGTTTTCAGCAAGAATCCTGTGAAGTCAGTTTGGCTAGAAGCCTCCTTCGCACTGATGTTTCCTCTCAGTGATTTTCCATGCACTGACCCCCACTCCCCACCCCTAAGCTGTCCAAGCATCTGCTCATGCTGTATTTGGAGTTGAGCCCAATCACTTTCCCCTATTGAAAAATTCCATCACTGTAGTATCGTGTCTTCTGTGACAGTCTGAGGAAAGTTTTACTTTGTTTTAACAAGTACCATTGAATAACATTTTCTTTCACACTATCACAGTCCTGGAATCCAGCAAGTCGGGGTGAGCTTTTGGAACCTGTAAGGAGACACTCCTTGGTTTCTCTTTCCTTTCCTTCTAAAATGCAAAACATTTTACATATCAGAGAGAATTTTGCATCTAGATCTGTATATTCACAAAAATTTTGTGATATAATGCACATTTATGACTTAAATAATTATAAGAAAAAGCCTAGTATCCACCTTGCAGTTTAACAAACGGAAATTGCAGGAGCTGATAGAACCCCTGTGTCTAATAAATGGCATCATCCTTTTTCTTTTTTTTTTTTTCAAAAAAAATTCATTTATTTATTTTAGATGTAGAGAGAGAGAAAGAGAGACAGAGATAGACAGACAGACAGATCTCCATTCACTGGTTCATTTCCCAAGTGCCTACAACAGCTGGGTCTGGACCACACTGAACCCAGGAGCTAGGAACTCAGTCCAGGTCTCTCATGGGAGTGGCAGGAACCCAACTACTTGAGCAGCCACACCTACCTCCCAGCGTCTACGTTAGCAGGAAGCGGGAGTCAGGAGTCAGAGCTGGGTATTGAACTCAGGTACTGTGATAGAACAGATTGGTGGTCCAGCACCCTGCCCTGTACCATCCTCATCACCTCCCTCTGTAAATAATCACTATCCTCAATTTTATGTTAATCACGCTGCTTGTATTCTTTATGATTTTGTCATGGTTACCCCCAAACAATATGATTTTTTTTTCTTTTTTGCATTTTGGATAAAAGATATCACATTATATATATTTTTTATAACATACTATTTTCACTCTACTTTGAGAGCCATAATGATAAATATAACTCTCATTTCTTGAATCCCACTGCTGTATGGTTTTCCATTGTTTGAAAGCATCATACTTTTTTCTTCAGCTCTGTTGAAAATGAACATTTTACTAAGTCCAGCATTTTGCTATTAACTAAAGTTCTTATATGTGGGTCTTACTACCTACATTCAAGAATTCTCTTCCTCTTTCTTCTTTAACTCTCTCTCTCTCTCTCTCTCTCTCTCTCTCTCTCTCTTATGAAAAAAGAAAAGCAGAGACAGAGACAGGCAGACAGTGCTCTCCCATCCACTGGTTTACTCCCCAAATGCCCACAACAGCCAGGGCTGAGCCGGGCCAGAGTCAGAGCTAGAAACTTAACCCAAGTCTTCTACATGCAGGGAAGGGACTTGAGCTATCACCATTTCCCCCTAGCGTGAGCATTGGCAGGAAGCTAGAATGGGAAGTTGAGCAAGGGACTCAAACCCAGGCACTTTGATATGGAATGTGGGTGGTACAGGTCACATTTAACCACTACACCAGATACCAGCTCTGTGCAAGGAGATTGTCCTCAAAGTATCTGTTATAAAGTTTTTGAAAGGCTATGTAGTCCCCCAGATGTTTCCAAGCAGTTGTTTAAAAATTTTCAGTAGAGGTTTAAGTAGTTGCCAAGGCTATAATATTCGTCATGGTGTACATACGGTCAGACCTTGTGATAATGCCAATTCAAATATAAAGCACTAGCCGTTGGCTCCTTCTTAAGATTTATTTACTTGTTTGTTTGAAAGACAGAGAGAGAGAGGGAAGGACAGAGAGAGTGAGCTTCCATCTGCTGATTCACTCTCTGAATGGCCACCACAACCAGGTCTGGATCAGGCTGAAACCAAGAGCCAGTAACTCAATCCTGGTCACCTTACAGGGGTAGTAGGACCCAAGCACTTGGGTCATCACCTGCTGTCTTCCAGACACATTATCAGGAAGCTGGATTAGAATTGAAGCAGCCAGGACTGAAACTGACACTCTGATGTGGGACACTGGTGTCGCAGGCAGGGCTCAACCTGCTGAGCCACAACACCGGCCCCAGCTGGCTGCTGCTTTCACCACTTGCTGGTCTCAAATGCACGTTTTTATTCTGTGGGCAGGGGGCAGATGAGATGCAAGGGAGAAAATGGAGCTGGATGAGGAAATAGCAGGCAGTCCTGCTTCAGGACAGAGGAAGTAGAAGGTGGATTCTGGGGCTCAGGAAATCTCCCAATTCAAGCTCCTCAGATCAGGCTGACAAAATGGGCTCCAAATAATCGATTCCTGGAATTGCTGCCACTGTTGTGCACATTACAGAAAATTACAAAGCACAGAGACATCCTCTTTGGTATTGAACCTGGTAATGGAAGGAATGCTGTCAAAGAAAAATCACTCAATTCTTTGAATTCTTACTAAGTTTTAAGCAAAAGCAAGCATCTTTAAAAATTATTTTTAATAATCCATCAACTGACAACTTGATGAAGTCTTTTTTCAGTTTGCTTGAAAGTAAAGAATTGAAAACTGACTTATGAAGACTTTTTCAGTCATTTGAGTTTTTCATTTTTTAGTTTCTGGGAAATATAGCACAGAGCCTTTGTACTCGTTATACTTGTAACTTTTTCCCTTACAGGCACCTTGCTTAATCTGATGTACTTGGAAAGAGGAAAAGGAAACACTGTTCATTTTCATTGTATTATGCATATAAAATGTTTTTGATAACATGCTTTTTATTTTATCATGTGTACTTAAAAGTTTTTCATCTGAACCCAAGAAATAAGGATGTATCTCATTTGATCTATGGATAATATCCAAAATATAACTGAACAGGCACAACTGGTCTTTAATCAATCAGCCAAACTAAATGTACTTTTTGTTAGAAAAAAATCTGGCTTCAGGTCTCAAATAAACATGTTACTATGACATCATAATAAACAGTTCACTTTTGCATTATAACTCTAGGAGAGATAATAGCTGGATGGATGGATGGATGGATGGATGGATGGATGGATAAATGGAGATAGAGATATAGCCTTGCCCTAACGTGTTACTTGGATGAAAAAAGATAGTATTACCTTTGATATTCATAGGAGTGATATATTTTAGAAAAGTAATTAAATGAAAATTGTCATCATTATATTTAAAACTTCCTAAAGTGAACAAAAAATAGTCCATTTGTACTGTAATGCTTTGCTCTTCGCAGGAAAACTTACAAGACCCGGAGAAGCAAAAGCCTCACCACAGGTTTCGGAGGACTTGAGTGAAGAAGGTCTCAGGGCAACAGTATCCTGCGTTGTCTGTCTTCGGTGCCCCCAAGGGTTTCTGTACTCAGAGCAATGCTACAGAGTGAGTGGATGTGAGTGAGATCAGCCTTTTCTTTTGTAACAAAATGGTAAGGGTGATTGTAAGAGGAGAAGGAGCAAGATCTTTTTTGTACAAGCTTTGTTGTCAGACGGAACAACTTTAGGAAAGAGTATGTTCAGACGTTGATGGTCTAAAATTTCTTTCGTTTAAAAGCACCTGTGTCGTAGATCCCTCAGGAAAGTCTTCATGAGGTCCCAGTAGACATAGGCACCTGCACTACAGTTTAAGACTGCTGTCAAAAGACAGACACTGAGGAGGACTGAGGATGAAAGGAAACATGTACCTTTAACTTCATCCAGCAGCAGCGAATTGTCTTCCAAAGTGATTATGGCAATGGACGCTCTCTGCAGTATGGAATTCCCGTGACACCATCTTCTTGTCACCAGGAGGCACAGGGGATTTGTTTTGGAGTGTGAGAAAGGAGTTGAACAGATGACCCACAGAAGATGATTTGGGGGGTAAGATTACTATGTGTGATACAGTATCTACTGTGTATATATCACGTTCTATGTTGGTCAAAATCCACTGGACTTTACTGCACAAAATAGGTGTCTTAATGTCCAGAAATAAAAATCTATTCCAGTGGTCAGGGGAATCCCAATATGGAATACAGAAGGTGAGAAAATGATCTGTGTTGTAAATGGATGAAATAACCTCACGGAAGGGGAGGGTAGGGGGAGAGAGGCGGAAGGTGCTCACCTGGGTGAATTTGGAGTTAAGTAGGCTCTGTAAAATTAAAGGAAAAACAAATTTCACAGAAGTGCAACTCTCTACTTAATAAAGTCATTTCCCCAAGATACACAGGCCAGCGATTCTGATAGTGTTCCATATGGACATATATGGTAGGATTGGATCATTCAAGGAAAGGGGTGACAGATGGTCAGAGTTTGGTGTAGGGGGTTATGGAGAGGTTAGAGGAAAGGCTAGGATGATTCTCATGGTGAGGGATTACAGCTGGAGACACCAATGTGAACTCGTGTTTGGCTTAACACAGACACAGATGGTAACATATAGAAATATACATATAGATATGATATCAATAAACCTAATATATAATATTTATATATTCATGAATTGGTATATACACATATATTGTAACAAATATACTGTACTAATATGAGATGTTATTAATAGGAAAACTGGGGTGTGGGAGATACGGGAAGCCTCTGTGCCATCTTTGCAAATTTTCTATAAATTTAAAATTGTCCTAAGCAGTAAATTTGTTAATAAAATAAAGTACTTTATATCCTATTTAAAAATATAAAGTTGGGATAAGAATTTAGCCTAGCAGTTAAGAACTGGTTGAGACACCCACATCCCATATCAGAGAACCTGGGTTTGGGTCCTGCCCAGGCACCTGGCTCCAGCTTCCTGCTAGTGTACTCTCTGGGAGGCATCAGATGATGGTTCAAGTATTTGGGTCCCTGCCACCCACATGGGAAACCAGGATTGAATTCCTGGCCCCTGACTTCAGTCTGGGGGTTCCATCAGGCACATGGGACATGAGCCAGCTGATGAGAGCACTCTACCAATCAGTCTCTCCAATAAGTAAAAAGTATAATTTATTAGTACAATCACTGAAAGAACATTTTAGATAGCTATTGTGGAAGTGGTTTTGCCTATCAAAGGACGAGTCTTCCACATTGCCATAGTGAATGTTCTTTTTTGAGAACTGTTCTCCCGCATATTAGCGAGGGTTCTCCAGGGAAACAGAATCAACAGGACTTCTCTTAAGTATTATAAGGAATTGTCTCCCATAAGCATGAAAGCTGAGAAATCCTGAAATCTGTGGCTAACATGCTGGGGACCCAGGAAAGTCAATGATGTAAAGTACTAGTCCATAAAACCCAAGAACTGATTTGAAGGCAGGCAAACACCAATGCCTCAGCTCAGGAACTCAGACACAAGTTCCTCTTTGTTCAGACTGCATAAGACTGTTTTGTTCAGGTCTTTCTTTGATTGAATGAGGCCCCCTCATTTGGGAGAAGGCAACTTGCTATACTCAGTCTTCCAATTCAAATTCTACTCTCATTCAGCAATAGACACACCAGAAATCACGTCTGACCAAATTTCAGAAATAGGGTCCGACTGGGTCTGGGCACGCCATGACCCAGTCAAGTTTACACACAGGTGAATCGTCGTAGTTGCAGGTCAACAGTCATCCTGATGGCAGCCCTCTCTTCTCTGTGCAGTGATACCTCGAGCCCTGGCAACTGGAAACTCTTCCTCTGCTCCACTTTCCGCCCAGGGAATGGGACCACAGTGCCCCTGAAAGGATGGGGATGCCGCGACTCTCCCTGCCTGGTCCCAGCGTAAGGACTGAATGAGGCTGTGTGTAGGAACACTAAGCTGTGACGTTCTCCAGAGGTGGAAGGTTGTCATTACTCTGCTTATTTTCTTGTGGATTAGCAGCATTCGCATTATGCTGTCTATATTTTTATGTAGAAATGAAAAAATGACATGTGTGAAAATCTAAACTCTTAGAATCCAAAAAGAGAGGCTGGTTTTTACTGCCCGCATGAATGGAAAGAACAGCAGCTCACATTTGCGTGTTGTTTTTGGCACACACACATCACTTTCTAATGCATAATCTCATGTAATCTTTACTAAAATCCTGAATAATATGGTGTTAAATTATTGTACGTTTTATAGGTGTGGAGAAAGACTGACAGAAGTTAACTGACTAGCCCAAGACAACCCAACTGGGACGTAACTAAATTATATTTTAACACCAATCCTCACATTCTAAATCTGTTCTTTCCTCTGCTTTACAATCCTTCTCCTAACACAAAGCAATGAGCTCAGTCCTTGGCTGCATAATTACTTATAAAGAAAGATCAGGAAGGGGGCAGGCACGTAGCCTTGGAAATAAAGCCAGTGAGGAACTTCTGGGTTTCCAGAAAGGCCACACTCTTCCTTTTCCAACATAGAGAACCCCTTGTTCTAACATTAAGCAGGTGCTTTATGATGTAGTAAGTGCACACCTAAGAGTCGATTTAGCTGCTCCTTGGACTACCCTGCCTTCTTCATTCTCCTTCTCCCATGAGCACTTCTTGAATAAATACCTGAATGAGAATACTTGTTTTAGTCTTTGCCTTTAAGGAACTTTGCATAAGACACAGGGATTTTTTTTTAACAGTTTTGTTCACTGATAATATCAAAGGAAAAAAAAAAAACCTGTGGCACACAGTGTGCACCTAGATAATATTGTTGAGTAAAAGTTTAATGCTTATCACGGGGTTGTCATGCTGTGCTTAGTTGCCATCATTTATTCATTTAGTAATTTATTTTATTCACTTAACAGCCTTTATCTACTGCCTCCTGTGTTCTAGGCTCCACGCCAAGTGTTGGTAATACAGAAAAACAGAACTCTTTATCCTTATCCAGAGGCACTGTCAGCTTTATCAAGTACCCATGTCAATAAACTACCTCACTGGAATACAGGGTAATGATTGCAATCTGATGGACTACACTGTGTCACATCACACACACACACACACACACACACACAGACAATTCATGGATTGAAGCCCTAACCTCCAATGTTCTTGTGTGTGGAGACTGTCTTTGCAGAGATGTTGAATGTTAAATTAGGTTATAGGACGAGGGCCTTAATGAGCTAGGGTTAGGATCCTTCTGAGAAGAGGAAGAGACACCATAGCCGTCTCTCCCTTTCTCTTGCTGTAGAAGTGACAGGGCCCTGTGACACAGTGAGAAGGTGGCCGCCTGTGTTGGAAGGACAGAGCCCTTGTCTGCAACCAGCACCTTGATCTTGGACTTCTGGCCTCTCAAACCATGAGAAAGGCGCTTTCTGCCTGTGAAGCCACCTAGGCTGTGGGACTTGTGACGGCAGCCACGAAGACCAAGAGAACTGTGATGCAGAGACTGAATCCTCTGGTCTAACCAGGAAAAGAAACGTAGGTGCTGGCCCACAGTACACGTTCAGAGAATCAATGAACCATTTGAAGAATTTCCTAAGCCTTGTGGAAGCCGTGGGAGTCCTGTTAGATATGCTTAGACTCAGCTGTCGCAGCCCAACAACACAGAAGGGCCTGCAATTCTCCCTCCCAAAAGTTGGTGTCGGTCCTCCTCCATGCCATTGCTTGTGGGACAGCCATTCTGGTCCCCTCCCATGGGCCAGAACCTGTTCACCATGTGGGACTCAGTTCTTTTTATTTTTTTAAATGTATTTATTTATTTATTTATTTGAGAGGCAGAATTACAGACAGAGAGGCAGAGAGAGGTCTTCTATCTGCTGCTTTTCTCCCCAAATGGCCACAATGGCCAAAGCAGGGCCAACCCAAAGCCAGGAGCCAGAAGCTTCCTCTGGATCACCCAGCATCCAAAGCACTTGGGCCATCCTCTGCTGCTTTCCCAAGCCATCAGAAAGGAGCTGGATTGAAATTGGAGCAGCCAGGACTCAACCTGGCACCCATATGAGATGCCAGCATCATGGGCTGGGGCTTAACCTACCTACTACGTGACAGCACTGGCCCCAAGACTCAGTCCTCACATCACCACCCCCAGAGCATTCCTTGACCCTGCTCACCTAAGATCAGAAAAGGTGCCTTTGCTAGCACATTGCACCTGCCTCCTGCACTGCACTCAGCATTTTGCAACATGATTTTCTGTCCATTTGTCTCTCCTGTGACTTAATAATCAAGTCAGGGGCTCTCCATCATGACGCTGTCAATTTTTTTAAGGTCCAAGGGAGAATTAATATGTGAAAAAAAAGTATGTATGTATTCACCATGGCTTGGGTTTTCACTGATAATTATTTGCTTAATTTTTTATTTAAAATTTGTCTTTCTTTTAGTCTTTAAATTCAACTTTCAAGACAACCAATATATTTAATTAGAAATGCAATAATTGGGTGTGAAAATTAAAAACACTCTCATTCTTTGATTTCTGCTAATTTATCTCATAAATTTCACAGACTAATTTTCTCTAAGTATTTGAACATTATTTTCAAACTTCAACAAATTCTTACAAACATATCAAATTAAAGTCACGGGAACTTATAAACAACGTATTTAAATAGCCTACACTATCTAAGACTTAATTAAATTCTCTTAAGCATGTTAAAATGTTATCATAAATTGAATATATTTTATTTTCTCAAGCACTTCAAACACCACAACAGACATGAAAATCTAGCAACAAAAGTCTTTCTAATCCTCAGTATATCTTCTAACTTTAGTAGATATGGATCCCTAAAATTAGTTGATCAGATACAGTTAAGCAATTTAATATCTCCAAAAGTAATACCTATATATAAATTTAGTAACTTAGATTCTCTTAAACTTTTTTTTTTTACAGACAGAGTGGACAGTGAGAGAGAGAGACAGAGAGAAAGGTCTTCCTTTTGCTGTTGGTTCACCCTCCAATGGCAGCTGCGGCCAGCACACCGCGCTGATCCGAAGCCAGGAGCCAGGTACTTATCCTGGTCTCCCATGGTGTGCAGGGCCCAAGCACTTGGGCCATCCTCCACTGCACTCCCTGGTCACAGCAGAGAGCTGGCCTGGAAGAGGGGCAACCGGGATAGAATCCGGCGCCCCGACCGGGGCTAGAACCTGGTGTGCCGGCGCCGCAAGGCAGAGGATTAGCCTAGTGAGCCGCGGCGCCAGTGATTCTCTTAAACTTTTAAGCAAATATAATCAAATAAAAAACCCAAACAATTCAAATTAAAATCTTAAATCTAGACTCTCTAGAGTGTCAGAAACCTCTTGTATGTTTCGAATACCTTTCAGAGTTTATCCAAACAGCAATTACACTTGTATAATCAGAATTTACATGAAATTTTAAATACCAAATTTATCTCTTTGTTTCTCTATATACTTACATTTTACTCTTTCCCAGGGTCATTTGTCCAATAAAAAATATTAGAATTAACATTTGAGGCTCACTACAGCAACACTGCAGATTCAAGGTTGTCAGAGATTTGAGACCACAGTTGCAAAGTCCAAGATTTAGGACCCCACAACCTGAATCCAACCATGAAGCAACAATTAGACAAATCCAAATCAAGAACAGATAGGAGGGTGCCGGTGCTGTGGTGCAGAAGGTTAAAGCCCCAGCCGGCAGTGCCAACATCCCATATGGATGCCAGCTCCAGTCCCCGTTGCTCCACTTTCAATCCAGCTCTCTGCTAACGTACCTGGAAAATCAGCAGAATTTGGCCCACATGCTTGGACCCCAGTTCCCACATGGGAGACCTAAAAGAGTCTCTTGCCTCCTGGCTTCAGATCAGCTCAACTCCACCGTTGCAGCCATTTGGGGAGTGAATCAGCAACTGGAAGACCTTTATCTCTCTCTCTCTCTCTACCTCCTCTCTCTGTATCTTTCAAATAAATAAATCTTTAAGTAAAAGAACAGATAAAATCTCTCTCTCCCTCTCTCTCTCTCTCTCCCCCACTCTTTCACTTTCTTTCTCTCCCCCTGTATATTAATAAATAATTTTTAAAAAGAGAGCTGGAGAGGACAAACGGGCTGATCATAAATAAGTGCTGAGTCAGCACAGAGAAGGCATTTCCCCAGCTGCCTGTCTCTCCTTTCCTTTGGCCTTCCCTCTGCAGGCCGCAGACCTGGAAGCCCAAAGGCTGAGAAGCCATTCCCAGGAGACAGAAGTGTAAGTGGGCAGCCATTCCAACATGAAGTCCACAAGAGGCAGGAAGCAGGGGGCGGAGGGAGACTCGGCAACCTAGGACTGGGCTGCATTGGCATGTTCCCATCTCCCTAACACCATGAAGGCTTTGTCAGCTCCCAGACATGTGCATCTCAAGGGATGCTTCAGGACCAGGGCAGAAGGAGGCAACAGTTTCTTCAGCATTGACCCTGGCCCTGCATTCTAAAATGGGCTTCAAGGGCAAGATCTAATCCCTCAACCAAACAGAGAGAGCTAAAAGAGCTTAGATTTGGAAAGACCACAGAAAATGGGACTGCCGGTCGCCCTCCACACAGCCCTACTCACAAGGCGTTGAGAAGTTCAAGGGAGATAACTCGCAAGAGTGCGAATTATCCCCAGAATATGGTAAAACACGAGATTGGGACAGCTGAATCACCTCCCTCTCTGTGGCCACCATGGATGCCAAACCCGGGGTTTCAGGGGCTGCAATTGATGTGAACGGAAATGCGGCACCTCCATGCACGAACTTCCAGTCTAAACTGTACTAGCATAAGTGACACGGGCCCTGCTTAAGACTTGATTCACAGGAGCCGACTGTTTCTGATGTTTTACTAACAATTTGGGTAAATATGCGGAAACCAATATGTTCAGCCAGGTGCTGAGCAAATTCAGCCCCGCGTGGCTCAGCCCTGCGGGAATCTGCATCCACAGATGGAAGTGTGGAGGTACAAATGAACACAATTCAAACGCGGGAGGCTGGGCCACGGGAGAGCCGGCTGAGATCAAAGGAAAAGCAGAGGGGAAATTGGACACAGTGGCATGCCAGTTCATTATACGGCAAAGGGTACTTAATTATTTTATGCCAGTTTTTTTTTCTCCCCTTCAAGAATTGGGTTAATACTCTGACTATTCCAGTTTGACCCTGAACTTCCCAAAAAGATAAGGAAGCTCTGTGTCACAGAGATATGTGCAATACCAAGGAATTTCCCTCAACCATTATTAATCTGGGACCAGGCATGAAATCCCAAGTGTATTCAAAATCAGAACCCTATTTGTAGGAGGGGTATTTACACAGAAGTGTCATCAAAGAGATATATAAGGGCACATTTTAAAGGTCATGGAAATGGAATTAAAAGATTTCTCTACTTTGGTACAAACAAAAATTGAGATCCATGTGTGGTTTTCTCATAATTTGTATTCCCATGAACTTTTGGAAGGCTCCTCATACTTACGATTTTTCTGTATTCTTGTCCCTATTTCCGCCCATTCAACACACTGTTGTAAATTTATAATTAAGGAGCACAGCATTTTTTACTTATTACCATGTTATACTGTTTTCTCTCTGTCTCTGCAGGGATGCAACATCACCATGATTTAGCTGTTTATTTCCAAGCTTGGGGTCTTGCCCACAAATAGAATAGTAATTATTTTTTAAAAGACTCGTAATCATGTGCCCTGTCAATGGGGAGTTGTTGATTATAATCTGTGCCTAAAGGACAAGAAAACCGAGGTGGTATGTTATTTTTACAAAGCCCCTAAAATTGATTTCTACCCAAACAACAAGGTTCTCACCTCCCTTCATGTGGGATTCCGTAAGGGAGGAAGGTGGGGAGGGAGTAACAGGGAATGGGAGAAATTTCTGGAAAGGACAAAGATGACTTACGAAGGAGTTTGTAGCATCCTGAAATGTGGGGTCCACAGAGAAAGACTCAAGCCATATGATGGCTGCAAATTCAGAAATGGTAGAGGAAATACGGGACTGATTGGCTTATTTGTAAGGTGTGCCGAGGAATCCTGGGGTGAGAAATCCAGGGTTAGGAAGAAGCCTCATGAGGAGAGGAGAGGGAAGTAGATGGAGTCAGGCCACACGGACCCTGCAGGCTGCAGCAGGGAGCCTGGATGCTATTCCATCACCACTCAGGCCGGGTGTGTTACTCACTGAACAGCCGCTGCATGCTGGCCTCTGCTCCAGCGCCAGTGATGGATAAAGCATGAACACAACCCCCTGCTCTTTCGAGCTCACATTCAAGGAGAAGGGAGCCAAAGAGAAGTGAACAAACAAGATGATGTATGGGTTTCTGCGCGGAATGTAAAGACCAACAGGAGAGAGGGACTTGGGCTACTTTTTTAGACTGAGTGGGCAAGGAAAACCTCCCTGAAGAGGTGTTACTTAAGCTAAGAAAATGATGATGAGGGATGTTTGTATATTGTTTACTGCATGCAAGCCCTCTCCTGAGTATTGTCAGACTTTAAAGTGGTTGAGAAAGTTGCCATTGTTGTCACACCCACCCATTAGTATTATGGGTCACAGTGGGGGAGGGGCTTGTCTCCCCAAAACTCATGTAGACACGTGAGCTCTGATGTCTTGACGTTAATGGCCAATGGACTCAGGGTGGAGACTTGGGTCTGGTGGGAGGTGTTCAGGTCATGGGAAACATGCCCTTGCAAGGTGGTTCCTTTGAGAGAGTTCAAGTTCACCATAGGTTCTCTCTCTGCTGCTTAGCTCAGCACGCGATCATTCCTCTGCACCCACCATGATGAGCCTCCACCAGACACCAGACTGTGGGGCTGCCTGATCCTGAACTGTAACCTCAAATTGTAAGCTGAAACAAACCTTTTCTTCCCAAGGAGCTCCTCGTGGGTATGTTGAAGTAACAAAACCAGAATAATGCAATTAGTAAGGACACTAATTGGCAAACTAAGGAGGCAAAAGAAAATGTTAAATAACTTGCCTGGCATCCCTTGCTATGTCTATTTTATTTATATATTTGTATTTATTATATTTTTATTTGAAAGGTAGAATCAGAGAGAGAGAGAGAATCTTCCAAAATATGATTGACTCTTCGAATGTCTGCAACAACAGGAGTTGGGTCAGACTGAAGCCAAGAGCCAGGAACTCCATCCAGGTCTCCCACATGGGCAGCAGAGACTCAAGGACTTGAGCTGTCATCTGCCGCCTCCCAGGTTTGCATTAGCAGGAAGCTGGATCAGGAACAGAAGTAGAACTCAATCCTAGTCACTTCGATGTTGTATGCAGGCAGCCCAAGCAAGCAGCTTACGTACTGTGCTACAATGCCCACCTCAAGTTGGATTTTAATCCAAGAAATCTGACTCTGAGTCCTCATTGCTTACTATAACACTCTGTGACACTGAGTGAGAGGAGATGGAACTTTTTAGGAGGAGCCTGTCATGGGAGACATTGGGAGAAGAATGCTCCTAGCAGAGGAAGCAGCAAGACAGCAAGGGGGTCTGGAATCACTAAACAGGGGAGTGGGGGGAGAGGAGCAAAGCCCCGAGGTGCAAGCAGAGGCCAGAAGACAAGGGGCTCCAGAACCTGGGATAAGGGTTTTGTTCTGAACATTCTGGGTGATTACAGTGATCAGTTTGGGGTTGGTAAAACATTACCTTGGCAGCCAGGTGAAGAATGGAAAGGTGGGGAGAGCAAGAGCAGAAGCAGAGAGCCCAGCCAGAGGGGGACGTCAGATGCACAGGTGAGAGATGCTATTGGCGTGAACCAGTTTGGCCACAGCTGACACCGTAAGAGGTGCTGGGTGAACTTGGAGATGGAGCTGACAAGGGACACGGCTGGGTAAGTAGAAGGCATTTGAGAAAGAAAGGAAACAAGAATGACCACTACATCTTTAGCATGAGCAACTGGGTGAACGAAGATGGCTCCCTTTTCTGAAGTTGGGTAGGTGGGGGAGGTACTGGGAGGAGACAGGGGACAATTGTTATGATAAGGAAAGTGGAAACAGAGCAGGGTGGCCTAAGTTGGCATGGGAATCATAGAAGAAGGTAGCACAAGGGACCTTAAGAACCTTCATCTCTTCCTGCTCTCTAGGACACCTTTCTCTATGGCCTCTCTGGCCAACCCTCAGAATCCTTCACGGCCCAGCTCCCCTCCACCGTGGCAGCTGAACATGCTCAAAGAGCAGCTTGGTGCCAACCACGATGCAGGGTGCCGAGAACCAGTGCCAGCAGGACATTGGCTGGCCCACTCCCCCACATATTACTCTCTAGGGAGGGAAAACAGGTTTATGTCACAAATCAATACACCACGTCCTAGGACAAAGGTGTTCACAGGTTGGAAAGGAAGTACAGACAGACTCGGGAAAATCTTCACAAGGAGACTTTTATGACGGGGTTTTTAATAAGATCAAAGCCTGTCTTCCAGAAAGAGGAGAATCTGTTTGCCAGGGAGACAAGGCAGAGAGCTTCACCAGAGAAGGGCAACAGTGAGGGGGACAGGGCAGAGGAATAAGGCAGCTGCGGCACACTGGAGGGTGACTTACAGCTGAGACCCAGATTAGGTGGATGGGAGGCCACAGTGAGGCATGGGTGTGCACAACATGGCAATGGTGAGAAATGAGCTTGGACAAGTGCACATGGGCCAGGTCAGGAGTGTGCGCTGTGGCAGACTCGCCTACATCTTGCCTAATACCATTTACCACCTCTTCCCTGCTATTAGAAGCTTGATTCAGGTCTTTTTATTTCTGGGAAGGCAGTTTCCTTCCCAGTGCAGGGATTAAATCGTGGGCCATTGCTGAGGCTCAACAGGTTAAGCCACTGCCTGCAATGCCAGCACCCCACATGAGCACCAGTTTGTGTGTTATATGCCAGGCAGTATTTTAAGCTTTTTGCTAAAATAAAGAAACGAAGGCATTAAGGGATAAGCAACTTCCTGAAGATCAAAGAACTCATACGTCATGGTACTGCTCAAGTGGGGGTTCACGGCCAGGTACCTAAGTTCTAGAATCTTGAGCTTAACCACATGCTTTACTGCCTCACCGAGACACATTCCACTTTGCCAATCCCCCACAGAGGAACCAAAACAAAAAATGGTGCTCTGAACATTTTCACAAGGAATGAACAAATGCGGGGATGAATGTCTAACCAGGTCCCATGAAATTTCAAAGTCATTTTCTTAACTTTGTTTTAAAAAATATTAATTTGCATGTGGGTATTTGACCTACTGGTTAATAAGTCAGTTAGAATGCCTGTGTCACACAACCCAAGTACCTCAGTTTGATCCCTGGCTCTGGTTCCTGACTCCAGTTCCCTGCTAGTGTAGACCCTGGGAGAGAACAATGATGGCTATTGAGTTCTTGCTTTCCATGTGGGAAGCCTGGATTCAGTTCTGTGCTCCTCTCTTTGACCACTGACTGTGTTGCCATTTACTCTCTCTGTCAATCTCTCTCTGTCAAACAAAACTGCTAATAATTTTAAAAACTATTTATTGACAGATATCCTCAGGAATCTACAGCAAACTTATGACAGCAAAATAATAGCCCAAGGAAAACAGGCACACTTTAATTGCTGAAATTAATGGAATTTCAGATTTATGGAAAAATGAAATTAAAAGATAAGTTTATTCTGGTACAAAAATTTTAAAATCCATGCATAAAACAGATCTTCAAAAATTTCATTGAAGATGTGTGCTATGAAAAATAATCACATAGAAAGGGGGGAAATGCAGGGTGTTAATCTACTAAACTTACAATAAGATTATCCTGGATTATCTGGGCTCAACATCATCACATGATCCTTAAATGTACAGATGGAAGACAAAAGTCAGCGAGGGATGATGATGTCGGCTTGACTGGCCGTTATTGACTCTGAAGGTGGAGAAGGACCATGGATGAAAAATGAAACAACACCCAGAAGCCACAGAAGTCAAGAAAATGGATTTTTCCCCCAGAGTATCCTAAAGGAACAGAGCCTTGCCAATGCTTTTATTTTATGCTAGTGGAACTCATTTGGAGCTTCTAACCTCCATAACTTAAGATAATCAAAACTTTTGCTGTCTTCAGTTAACAGGTTTATGGAAATTTGCTGTAGCAGCAATCAGAAGCTAATTTAGATTTTGGTATATGGAAGTGTGGTACTGTTGCAGCAAATACCTAAAATGGTAGACACACCTGTAGAATAGGGCAGTGGACAGAGGCTGTAAGAATTTTGAGGAGTATGAGAGAAAAAGCCAAGTTTTCCTTGAAAACACTGGGAGTAGAACTATTGATGGTAGTGACTCTATTCATGAGCACTCAAAGGGAAGTGAGGACCATGATAGATAACACTCACCTCATCAAAGAGAATACCGAAATCATTATGATCATTAGCTGACATTAAAGGCACTGCCAGTGAAGCCACAAATGGAAATGAGGAATCTATCGCTGGAAACCAGAGCGGGGCATTTTTAGAACGTGCAGAGGGGCTGGCACTGTGACGTAGCAGGTAAAGCTGCTGCCTGCAGTGCCAGCATCTCATATAGGTGCCAATTCAAGTCCCAGATGCTCCACTTCCAATCCAGCTCTCTGCTATGGCCTGGGATAGCAGTAGAAGATGGCCCAAGTCCTTGGGTCCCTGCACCCATGTGGGAGACCTGGAGAAGGCTCCTTGCTCCTGGCTTTGGATCGGTGCAGCTCCAGAGGCCAATTAGGGAGTGAACCAGCAGATGGAAGACCCCTCTCTCTCTCTCCCTCTCTCTGCCCCTCCTTCTCTCTGTGTGTAACTCTGACTTTCAAGTAAAATAAATAAATCTTTAAAAAAAATGGGGCAGAAAGCTTGGCTGAATTGTGTCATGAAGTTGTGTGAAAAGCAGAATTGGTAAGCACTGAACTTAGATATTTAACTGAGATTTCAACCAAAGTGTTGAAAGGGAGGTTTGGTTTCTTCTTGGCCTACAGTAAAACACAAGAAAAGAGAGCTGGAGGGTAGAACTTTTAAGTAAAAAGAAGGACTAGATGATGTGGGAAATTCTCAGTTTATCCAGATTGGAAAAGATGCTATGGTTAAGATAGGCACTCTCAGGGCAGCTCTGGAAGCCCATGGGTATGGATAGACAGCATTTTGCTAGTGCTTTGAAAGGATCAAAGTGTCAATGTTCACTTGCAGAGACAGCTCTTTAAAGAGAATGGTATTGTCACTCACGGATCCCCCAGCCACTAAAGCAGAAGCCAGGGATGGAGTTGGGGTGATCCAAAAGATCTTGTCTAATGGAGTGAGTCCCGTTGATATTCGTGAGTGACAAAAAGTTTCTTAAAATGTTATGGCAGCAGAAATACTAGCAGTTTATACTGAAAAGCGTAGACCCCTATCCCCAACTCTACCCTATCTATGTCTCTATAACCCCATCTATAGGTAAGAAAGAAATGGATGAAACGACTCCGCTAATGTGCTACTTTTTATGGAAAAGGATGTTGGTTAGAAACAAAGTCATGAGTCTAGAAAGCAAAGCCTCTAGCCCAGAGGACAGAGCCTTGACCCAAACAGCATGATTCCCATGGAATCTATTGGAACTATTTGGATTTTTCTGGCTGGCTTGGACCACTTACTCTTGTGTTATTCCTTCCACATTCTCCCTCTTTGGGATTTTCTGTAAGTGATATCCTAGGTCTGTCTTACTATTGTGTTTTGGAAGGCAGTAACGTGTCCCTTGAGTTTCACAGGTTCCAGACGGAGAACTGGGTCTCAAGATGCATTGATTACACACAGAGTTTCACTCATCTGGATGTGTTCCCCAAAGTTCATGTGTCAGCAACTTAACCCCTGGCATAATAATGCTGAGTCATGACTCCTTTAAGAGGTGATTGGATCATGCAGGCTCAGCCTACATGAACAGATTATAGCTGTTGTTATTTTAGAAGTGGGTTAGCTACTGGAAGTGGTTCCTGACCACTTGCAGGCACACACTTTGTCACCCTCTGGCCTTCCAACATGGCACAACACAGCGAGAAAGCCCTCACAAGAGAACAGTGAGAAACAAATGTCTTATGTTTATAAATTACTCAGTCTAGGGATTCTGTTACAGCAGCACAAAAAGGACTAAGACATCTGGTTTAGATGATTTAAATGTTGAGACTTGAAATTTTCAAGCCAATAAAATTTAGATGAGTTTTTTTAAAATGTCTGTTGATACTGTGATGAACTGAGATATTTGAGAATGTTAGGAGCAGGTAGCTATTTTGTTATGAGATGGATATGAATTTTTGAAGCTAAAAAAGACATTGTAGTATACAGAATAATTCCCCACTCCCCAAAGATGCTCATATCCTAATATCCATAACCTGTGAATGTGTTGTGCTATAAGACAAGGAGCTTTAAGGTTCCAGGTAGAGTGAAGGTTGCTAACTAAATGTGGAACCCTGCTCACATCATATGTAAGTCCTCACACATTAAGTAAATCCATCTCTTCTTAGGTAGAGACTTAGATGTTAAAAGCTTAATTTTGAAATCTTTCAGAGGATATTTCATGATTTTGAGATGGAAATGAATTTCTTCAATAGAGAAAAAAATGAAATAAAACTCACAGTGAAACTAAGAAGTAAATATTGGAGGAAAGTGAAATAATAAATTCAAAATCTAAAAAAGAGAAACTTAAAAGAAAAAATGAAACAAAGAACAAGGAGATTTAAACAGAGATATGTCAGTAACCATATAAAATGTTAAAAATTAAGTACTGACTTACAGTTAAAAGACAAAGCCATCAGATTGGGTTAAAAGAAAAATTCAATCTGTGTTATTTTCAAGAGATATTCCATTTTTTTTTTTTTGACAGGCAAAGTGGATAGTGTGAGAGAGAGAGACAGAGAGAAAGGTCTTCCTTTTGCCGTTGGTTCACCCTCCAATGGTCACTGCAGCCGGTGTGCTGTGGCCAGCGCACCACGCTGATCCGAAACCAGGAGCCAGGTGCTTCTCCTGGTCTCCATGCGGGTGCAGGGCCCAAGCACTTGGGCCATCCTCCACTGCACTCCCTGGCCACAGCAGAGAGCTGGCCTGGAAGAGGGGCAACCGGGATAGAATCCGGCACCCCAACCAGGACTAGAACCCGGTGTGCCGGCGCCGCTAGGCGGAGGATTAGCCTACTGAGCTGCGGCGCCAGCAAGAGATATTCCTTAAATGTAATACAGAAAGGTTAAAGAATAGAGGTATAATATATAATCAATAAAAACAATGTAGACTTTTAGGTGAGTAATATTGCTAGATATAAAAAAAATGGATATTTAAGGATAAGAGTCTACCGGGAAAATATTTTTAAATGTAAATTTGTGGCCGGCGCCGCGGCTCACTAGGCTAATCCTCCGCTTTGCAGCACCGGCACACCAGGTTCTAGTGCCGGTCGGGGCGCCGGATTCTGCCCCGGTTGCCCCTCTTCCAGGCCAGCTCTCTGCTGTGGCCAGGGAGTACAGTGGAGGATGGCCCAAGTGCTTGGGCCCTGCACGCCATGGCAGACCAGGAGAAGCACCTGGCTCCTGCCATCGGATCAGCGCGGTGCGCCGGCCACAGCACACCGGCTGCAGTGACCGTTGGAGGGTGAATCAACGGCAAAAGGAAGCCCTTTCTCTCTGTCTCTCTCTCTCACACTATCCACTCTGCCTGTCAAAAATAAAAAAATAAAAATAAAAAATCTATAAAAAAGTAAATTTTCATAAAATAACATAGCTTCACAAAAGATCTCCGCGAGTGAGATCCCAGTGGAAAGAACAGGTCATCAAAGAAGGAGGTACCTTTCTCTGAAGGGAGAAGAGAACTTCCACTTTGACCATGGCCTTGTCTAAATATGATCAGAGTCGGTGAACCCAGGGGGCTTCCATAGCCTTGGCAGCTCATGACAAGAGCCTAGGGTGATTACTGAGGCCATAAACAAGAGTGTCAATTTGTTAAGTCAACAACAGGAGTCACTGTGCACTTACTCCTCATGGAGGATCTCTGTCCTTAATGTGCTGTACATTGAGATTTAATGCTATAACTAGTACTCCAACAATATTTTTCACTTTATGTTTCTATGTGTGTGCAAACTGTTGAAATCTTTACTTAATATATGCTAAACTGATCTTCTGTATATAAAAAGAATTGAAAATGAATCTTGATGTGAATGGAAGGGGGGAGGGAGAGGGAAAGGGGAGGGTTGCGGGTGGGAAGGAAGTTATGGGGGGGGGGAGCCATTGTAATCCATAAGCTGTACTTTGGAAATTTATATTCATTAAATAAAAGTTAAATATATATATATATATATATATAAAGCAAAAAGTGACCAAATTCAAAGTAGAAATGTGTGAGATAATCATAGTGAGAGATGATTTTGATAAAGTGTTCTCAGTAGTCAATGGACTATAGCACTGGAAACCACTAAGGGTCGATGTTGTGGCACAGTGGGTTAAACCATCATTTGTGGAACCAGCACCCCATATTGGAGCACCAGTTTGAGGCCCAGCCCCACTTCTGACCCGACTTCCTGCCAATGCGCCTGGGAAGGCAGTAGATGAGGCCAAAGCGCTTGCACCCCTGTCACACATGTGGGAGATTTAGACGGCGATCCCGGCTCCTGGCTTCAGGTTGGCCATTTGGGCAGTGTACCAGCAGGTTGAAGATTCTCTCTCTCTCTCTCTCTCTCTCTCTCTCTCTCCACCCCCCATCTTACCCTCTCCTTTTCCCTCTTTCTTTCCCTCTCCTTCTCTGTCGTGTTCTACTTTTCAAATAAATAAATCTTTTTGAAAAAATGAAGAAAATATAAGAGGTGAACATATATGGAATAGTGAACCTAATTGGCTTATATAAGGAAAGCACCCAGAAACTTCAGAAAACATATTATTTTAGGCGCCCATATAAGAATTGCCAACATTCTTTTTCTTGCAGAAAAAGTAATTTTATAAGTGAAAAGAGGACATGACCTTAGAGCCTATGGACACTAAAAGTAATGATATCATAAATTTACACTCAATTTTCAAACTTAGGTTAAATGAGTGATGTATTAGAGAACAATTTATCAAAGCTGATGCAACAAGAAATCATTTGAGCTGCCTACAGGTATTAAAGATATTGAAGTAATTAAACATTTTCATAAAGAAAGTTCTAGACCAACATGGTATCACTGGTGAACTCTTGCAACCACCTAAAAAATGACACCAATATTACATAAATTCTTCCAGAATGTAGACAAAGCAGGTACCCATCTCAAGTCATTTTATAAGGCCTCTACATCTCTGGTATTAAAACCTGATAAAGACATTACAAGGAAAAAATTAGAGGCCAATATCTCACATCAACAATAATGAAAAATATTAAAATACTTATAATTTCAGCAACACATAAAAATGATAACACATTATGATCATATGATCATAGTGCTTATTTCAGGAATATCGTTAATTTACTAGTCAAATATGAACAGTTTAATGATGTAAAGTGGATAAAATTCGCCTTCAAAACTTTTAGTAAAATATGACCAGAAGAGAATAGTTTAAATTTTATTTAGGGTACTTACAAAAAGAACTCCAGAAACATCTACTTAAATATATTCAAGTAATAATGAAATATAAAGAAATGAAATGTACAGATATTAGAAAGGAAGAAACAAAATCATTATTTACATATAACATTATTGTGTATATAGAAAAATCCTAAAAATACAGATAAGATAGAATTGTGTAAGCAAATTTAGTAAAGTCACTAGATAATAGCTTAATACAAAATCAATTTTATTTCTATATACTGACAAAACGTACTGGGAAACAAAATTTACAAAGACATCTTTTACTCCAGTATATAAAAAAATATGAAGAATGATCCTGAGAGTGAGGGAGTGAGATGCAAGACCCATAAGACTTATACACAGTAAACTACTAACTACAGCATTTTTTAAAGACCTGGAAAGTGGAAGACTAGGTCATGTCCACAGATTGAAATAAGTTGTAATGATCAATTCTCCTCAAGTTAATCATTGTAATTTAATAAATATCCCATTAGGATTGCCGTAAAAATTGACAAGCTGGTTTAAATATTTTTAATGGGAACATGGGGTCAAGAAAAGTCAAGACAATCTTGAAGAAGAACAAAGCTAGAGGATTTATGGCATCAATTATCACGACATGTCATGAAGCTACAGTAATTAAAAGAGTATAGTATTGACATAAAGACAAACAGGTCAACAGAAGGAAATGGGGAGTCCGAGAGTGAACAACACATAATGGGCACTTGATGTAAGGGCGTCCTTGTACTACAGTAGGGAAAATGGTCTTAGAATAAATGGTACTGGATTAATTGGACATCTACATGTGCCTGGACCCTACCTCACAAAATATATAAAAGTCAATTCCACACAGATTATAGATCTAAATATGTAAAGTAGAACAATCAGACTTTCAAAAGACAACATGGGAGAATGCCTTCATGACCCAGTGTAGGCAAATCTTTCTGAAATGGTACATTGGTCATAAAAGGAAAAAATCAATAAATTAGACAACACTCAAATTTAGAATGTATATTACCCAAAGACACAATTAACAAAATGAACAAATGAAGTAGGGAAAAATAGAAGCAATAAAGGACTCATTTTCAGAATATATTCTATGAATCAAAAAACGGAGGCTTGGCAATCTAATTCTTTTACATAGCTGAAAGATTAGGGAAAGCAATCTAGAAAGGGCCAAGAAACACATTAAGGGTCTGGTGCTGTGGCGCAATGGCTTAAGCCATCATTTGCAGTGCTGCCATAGCACATGGGCACCAGTTCAATTCTCAGCTGCTCCACTTCCGAGCCAGCTCCCTGCTAATGCACCTGGGAGAGCAGTAGAAGATGGCTGAAGTGCTCGGGCCTCTGCACTCATGTGGGAGACCCAGAGGAGCTGCTGGGTCCCAGCTTCAGCCTGGCCCACTCCTGGCCATTGTAGCCATTTGGGTAGTAAACCAGCAGATGGGGGATCTCTCTCTCTCTCTCTCTAACTCTGACTTTCAAATAAATCAATCTTTTTTTTTTTTTTTTTTGACAGGCGGAGTGGACAGTGAGAGAGAGACAGAGAGAAAGGTTTTCCTTTGCCATTGGTTCACCCTCCAATGGCCGCCGGCATGCTGCAGCCGGCACACCGCGCTGATCTGAAGGCAGGAGCCAGGTATTTATCCTGGTCTCCCATGGGGTGCAGGGCACAAGCACTTGGACCATCCTCCACTGCACTCCCTGGCCACAGCAGAGAGCTGGCCTGGAAGAGGGGCAACCGGGACAGAATCCGGCGCCCCGACCAGGACTAGAACCCGGTGTGCCGGCGCTGCAAGGTGGAGGATTAGCCTAGTGAGCCACGGCGCCGGCCTTAAATCAATGAATCTTTTAAAAATTTTTTGAAAGTTCCTCAACCTTATTAATTGTTAATTAATTAAATCCTTGATATTAAATGCCTACCATTAAAATATTAAAATGCCAATTGTTGAGGGTGTGACATAGTAGGAACTTTCAAAACCATTGCTTGCAGAGTATATTGTTAGACTTTGGAAAACTACCTGGTCAGTTAAATTATTTTATTAAATTATTGAATCATTTCTCCATAATAGAACTATATTTCCACACACTAAAAAAGACCTCAGCATTTCTTGCCATCCCTTTGGGAGTGATTTTTTCTCCTCCCTTGGGTTTAACCGGCTGACTTACATTGTTAGTGAACACAGCGTGAGCAGAGGCTTGAAATGTGCTCTTTCAGTTGAACAAACCTTCCTGGATCCAGCCCCTTGCCATAGGAGAGTGTGCCTTGAGGGGCCAAGAAGAATGAGACATCTGGAGCAGACCTGGGCCCCATACCCTGCTTGCAGCCAGGCCCAGCTGAGCCCAGCTTAAGTCAGCAACATCCCAGCCAAACCACGAGAAAGTGAGCAATAAATATTCACTGTTCGTGTTGCTCATTTTGATGCAGTTAATTGCATGCCATTATCCTAACAATAATTAGTTAACATGTGCTCTGATCTACCTAGTAAAACTCTACAACTATCTAATCCAGGACTCAGCAGTCCCACTGATAAATATGTGTGTGTGTGTGTGTGTGTGTGTATCCAATTGAAATTACACTAATACATACCAAAGGCGTAAGAATCTTCATTGGAGAATGGTCCATAATAACTCAAATACCCATCAACTCTAGAATGGATAAATATATAGTAATATACTCAAACAATAAAATACTACATAGCAACCAAAGGGGGAAGCCCCTGAGCACACTGGGGAGGGCTGTGTTTCTTGATCCTCTCAGGGTCATGTTGATGGGTTTACTTTGGGAAAATTCATGAAGGTCAACACTTATGGTGTGCACACTTCTCTGAGCAAGTTCTACAATAGTAAGATAAAATTTTTTGATATTTTCTTCTGTATTTTTTTACAGAAAAAAATGGAGAAATTGGTGGACTCAATTCTAGTCCATTCTCTTCCAGGAATTCAGTGTCCTCCAGTGTGAGATGAGTAAGGTCATTATTTGGGATGCAGGAAGCAATAATGGGAAAACTTTTTGACATGTATCCTCATAGGATCAAGAAAGCTGTAATAACATTTGACATACAGACTGACGCTCTCACCCTCTTTGGTCCTATGTCAGACAGTTTCAAGCCACTTCAAGTCCAGAGAGTGCCTCCAAGTTCAGGCTTCATGATGGGAAGAGACAGCGGCAAGCCCCTCACGTATGTTTTCACAAATAGTATATTGAAGTGTACATAGTTATTGCCCAGTTTTAATTAAAATAATTAACATGACTTAGGGAAGTGGCTAAGCATATCCCTACACAGAAACTGGATGGAACATAAGACAAGAGAAAAACAAGTCAATGGCAGAGTTAACGCTTCTCCAAGCACGATTTTCTTGGTCTGCCCCATCAAAAGACACAAATCATGAAGTCAACTAAAAAGCTCTCAAGTACCATAGCAAAGATGCTTTGTGGAATTATGTCATCTCGTTAGTAATGGATTTTGCCTAATGTGTAATGTGCCTCCGTAGACCACAATCCATGCCTTAAGCAGAGTGTGAAACCATCACAGTTAGTGAGACATGATGAATAGTGTTCTTTTCACTATTTTATTCTTTTTTATTTCTCTCTACATATTTTATAATGTATATAATATATTAATGTAGTAGTTTATGTACATGAATGTAAATACAGATATATTAGGAGTACATGTTTAAATGTTTTACTGCTAGGTTAACAATTGAAAACTACAACCTAATCAGTGATTCTCTTTGGAATGAAATTTGTCTATATAATAAAGAACATGGAGTTAAGGCTGAGTATTTCTTTTTTTTCTTTTTTTTTTTTTTTTGACAGGCAGAGTGGACAGTGAGAGAGAGAGACAGAGAGAAAGGTCTTCCTTTGCCGTTGGTTCACCCTCCAATGGCCGCCGCGGCCGGCGCGCTGCGGCCGGCGCACTGCGCTGATCCGATGGCAGGAGCCAGGAGCCAGGTGCTTTTCCTGGTCTCCCATGCGGGTGCAGGGCCCAAGCACTTGGACCATCCTCCACTGCACTCCCTGGCCACAGCAGAGAGCTGGCCTGGAAGAGGGGCAACCGGGACAGAACCGGCGCCCCGACCGGGACTAGAACCCGGTGTGCCGGTGTTGCAAGGCGGAGGATTAGCCTAGTGAGCCGTGGCGCCAGCCCCTGAGTATTTCTTAAATCCTTTCCTATTCTGGGGTTCTATGAGTCAGTTATTTTGTGTCTTGAAAGTAATTTCCTTGAATCTATAAAAAAAAATTCAGGCTAGAAAGTGGAAGGAGAATTAATATACAACACCAAATATGAGCCAAGCCTGGGGCTAGCAGCTTTGGGTACACAACTCATTCAATCAAAGCAGACCAACGAGGGAGACATTAGTGTTCCCATTTTCCAGATGAGTAAGCAGAGCCAGACATATAACTAACTTTCAAGTGTGGAAACAGTCCCAGACAGATCACACTGCGGAGCAGTTGGGAATTTTACACCAAAATCTAGCAGATTACAGCTTCCTACTCCTATTTGCATTCTGAAGCAGAACACGGGATTCAGGTTGGGGTTTTTATGTGACGTTCATGTGTATTCCTGTGAAATGGTCTGTTTTATTCTCCTATGGAGGAGCCAGAGGTGTTACCATTATCATTGTTAACTTCTTTTTTTTTTAGAGAGGAATTTTTTTAAAAGATTTATTTATTTATTTGAAAGTCAGAGTTAACACAGAGAGAGGAGAGGCAGAGAGAGAGAGAGAGAGAGAGAGAGAGAGGTCTTCCATTCGTTGGTTCATTCCCCAATTGGCCACAACAACCAGACCTGCGCCGATCTGAAGCCAGGAGACAGGAGCTTCTTCCAGGTCTCCCACATGGGTGCAGGGGCCCAAGGACCTGGTCCATCCTCTACTGCTTTCCCAGGCCGTAGCAGAGAGCTGGATCGGAAGTGGAGCAGCCGGGTCTTGAACAGGCGCCCATATGGGATGCCAGCATTTCAGGCCAGGCTGTTAACCCGCTGAGCCACAGTGCTGGCCCCCACTGTTAACTTCTATATCTCAAGTTTCTAGTACAGTGCCAGCTACAGAGTAGCAATCCATAAATATTTATGGAAAAGCAGACTGAATGAATGAATGAATAAAACGGTAGGACATATTCCATGCCAACTAAAAAGTCACTCTTCTGTTAATAGAGAAACTCTCCACCCTGAATTTTTATTTTGCCATAAAAAAATAAATCCAAAATGAGTCTTCCTTCAGATGTATAATGCACTGAATACGGAACCAAAACACGCATTTAAATCACTTATATCTAACTTTTTATTATGCCGCTGGGAATGGTGTTCTTTTTGCATTTGCAGTTAAAGGGTAGAACAGATGGTAGAAGTTTAGTTTCAAGTGATGGGCCCATTAAAATAACTTATGCTGTCGAGTGATTGTTCATTCTAAAGGCTTCATTCATTATGTCTGAGTTTGCAAGCTTCAAACTACTTGGGAAGGAAACAGGACTTCAGGAAATGTTTGCTAGATCAAAAGATTTGCTGGACTAGGACTTCATACTCACAAACTCTGAGCCTTGAAACAAAGAGGAAGAACTTGGTGGCTGCTTCTTTCCTTGGAGCACCCTCCCTGGAAATAATCTTTGCAGGAAGAGACCTGATGAAATAACACTCAGGGCAACAATGGAGGGCTCCCTTGAATGGCATAAGGTTTTTCCTTTTCTGTCTTCTGGGAGTGTGGCCTTGACTCAAGAATTTCATGGCTATAAAGACAAATGTAGAGACAGGATGAAGGAGGAGAAACCACAAATGTCAAATTCAGGGCCTAGAAGCCAGCTAGAAGAGCCCCTTTTGTCTGTTGTTGCGTCACAGAAGTTCACAGTAAGGGCTGGGACTCCTCCAGCCCTTTCCAACCACTGAACTATCTCAGGCTCTCCTCAGTTTGGATGGCCAAGAGGTGGAGTATGCCCTAGACTAGAAACAGGAACAGCCAGGTTCTATGTCAAGGAGTTAGAAGCCTCAGCTCATTTTAATTTCTTTAGTAACCCTGTCAGTGATATAATAAAATTGTTTTCATTTTGCATCTAACTCAACCAAACACACCCAAGTCATCAAGCCTATAAGTGATGTCTCAAGGATCCAAACCCAAGTTTATGTGACTCCAAAGTCTTCCCTTCCCCTCTGTTTCATACTCTTGGCTCTGTCACCATCCACAATAAACTTCTGGAAAATATCTAAGGTCAGATCCAGTTACAACACTCCATGATTATACTATGACATTACAAAAGTGACCTCAATGCCCTTTCCATCAACATCAACTGAATGCTGGGACATAGGCATGGCCACAAATGTCAAGGATCTGGTTACGGATCAGGTTCTATCATTGCCCACATTAGTCAGGGTCCCAGTAAGAATGAGAACAAAGCAGGTACTGTAGTTCACTGGGTTAAGCCACCACTTGAGTAGCCAGCTTCCCTATCAGAGTGCCTGGGATTGGGTCTTGCCTCTACTTCCAATCCAGCTTCCTAACAATGCTTGCCCTGATGGCAACAGATGATGGCTTAAGAACTTGGGTCCTTACAACCCTATGTGGTAGCCCCAGCTGTATTTCCGGCCTCCTACTTTCTTCCTAGCTGAGTAACAGCTATTGTGGGAATTTGGGGAGAAAACCGGATAATAAGGGTAATATCTGCAAAGGAGTAGGCAGGAATAGAGAAGCCAAGAGGACTGCTGGGTCTCCTGACAGTGAGGAGAGGTCCACTTCTCATTCCCAAAGGGCAACGGGAAGAAGCGGTTACCAGGGACCTGAGGAGAAAGTAGCTGTATGCAGAGAGAGGCCTGCCAGGAGCTGTGGTCTTCAGACAATCCCGGAGGGCTGGCATGAAGTCACACCTGCAGTTCCCTCTTCTGGAAGTTCACAGACTGAAAATTCAGAAACAGCTGCATCTTTGAGGGCCAAGTTAAAGGCTCCTAAGGACTGCTTTCTCCAACCTCATATATCCAATGAACATGAACCATCTGCTGTATACCAGACTTGGCTCAAGCACAGGGGTTACAGGAGTAATGGGTAAGACTAGAGCACTGGCCGGCGCCGCAGCTCAATAGGCTAATCCTCCGCCTGTGGTGCTGGCACACCTGGTTCTAGTCCTGGTCAGGGCACTGGATTCTGTCCCAGTTGCTCCTCTTCCAGTCCAGCTCTCTGCTGTGGCCCGGGAGTACAGTGGAGGATGGCCCAAGTCCTTGGGCCCTGCGCTCACATGGGAGACCAGGAGAAGCACCTGGCTCCTGCCTTCAGATAAGCATGGTGCACCGGCCGCAGCACGCCGGCCGCAGCAGACATTGGGGGGTGAACCAACGGAAAAGAAAGACCTTTCTGCCTGTCTTTCTCACTGTCCACTCTGCCTGTCAAAAAATAAGAAGAGACTAGAGCACTGATACATACAGCACAGGTATTTGTAGCACAGCCTGACGTGTGCAATGGGCATGATTCTAGAATACTTGAAAACTGATCTAAACAAAGCCTCCTGGAGAAGGGTGCACATTCCTTGAGTCTTGAAAGACAAAGAAGATAGTGTGACTTGAAGAAAGGACAGCAAAGTGTTCAAACCAAGACAGCAAAATGTGCATGGAGCAAATGCTGAGAACTAGTGTGGGTTCCAGGGCTCATGGGATACCAGAGGGGAGATATGCAATGAATGGGTGCAGTCAGAGTTGGGTATAGAAATGTGGCATCAGCCACCAGAATGAGAAAGACCACCATGGAGGAAGAGTAGAGGTAGAACAGGGAATACCTGCCGACCATGGTGCTTGAGAGATGCAGAGGAATGGCCTGGCACAGGTGCCCACATTGTAATCCCTGGGCCCTGTGACTGTGTTACCTTCTGTGCCAAAGCGGACTTTGCAAAAGTGAGTACAATAAGAATCTTGAAATGGAACTTCTTGTAAGCAAAAGTGGGAGGCAGAAAAGTGGGAGTTAGAGAGATCTGAAGGTGTTATTCTGATGGTTTTGAAGATGGAGAAAGGGTCTATGGAACAAGAAATGCCAAAGACCTCCAGATACTGGGAAAGCCAAGGAAACAATTCTTAGCTACAGTCTCCAGAAAGAAGCAGTCCTGCCACTATCTTCATTATATACATGTTTGTAATTTTTAAATTTAAATGTTAAGTAATTCATTTGAAAGGGGTCTCTATTTATTTGAAAGAAAGAGTTACAGAAAGGTGGAGACAAGAGAGAGAGAGAGAGAGAGAGTAAGGAAGAGAGAGAGAGAGCCATCTGCTGGTTCAGTCCCCAAATGGCTACAACAACCAGGGCTGGGCCACACTGCAGCCAGGATCCTGGAACTCCACTGGGGCCTCCCATGAGGGTGACAGGAGGCTGACCACTTGGGTAACCCTCTGCTGACTTCCCAGGCACGTCAGCAGGGAGCTGGATTGGCAGCAGAGCAGAATGGAGTGGAAACAGAGCCCATATCGTGTGCTAGCATTAGAGGTAGTGGCCCAACCCTCTGTGTTGTAGCACTACCACAGAGATCTCTTGTCTATTATTCGCTCCTTAAACACCTGCACCAGCTCAGCTCATGCCAGGCCAAAGCCAGGAGCCTGGAGCAAAGTGTCTCCCATGTGGTTGGCACAGACCTAGGAATATGTTCACACAAGATATTTTTTCATGGATTTATACAAGCATATAAATGTGCAGGGAAAGGTCTAGAATAATTTCTACAAAGCTGAAAGCAGCGATGATCTCTGGAGTAGGGGTCTTACCATCATAGATGAATAGCAACGATGGGTGCGGTTTCTTCTGCAATCTTAAGTGAAATTAATCCTTATTTGCCAGCATGATCTAAACACATCCAAATAAAAAAGTTCTTTGGGTACACAGATGTGTATGTAAAGGCTGAGACAAAAGATCTCACCAGGGGCCGGCACTGTGGCATAGTGGGTAAAGCTGCCACTTGCATCGCCAGCATCCCACGAGGTACCAGTTCAAGTCCTGGCTGCTCCACTTCTGATACAGCTCCCTGCTAATGTACCTGGGAAAGCATAGTGAGATGGCCCAATTGCTTGGGCCACTGCCACCCACACAGGAGACCAGGAAGGCACTCCTGGCTCCTGGCTGTGAACTGGCCCAGCTCTGGTTGTTGTGGCCATCTGGGGAGTGAATCAGCAGATGGAAGCTCTCTCTCTCTCACTGTCTCTCCCTCTCTCTCTCTCTGTAACTCTGCCTTTCAAATAAAATAAAATAAATCTTTTAAAAAATCTCACCAAAAAATAAGCCTATCACTTCTTCACATAGAGAAAGGTAACTGAGGAAGTCAGAGGAGAGGGGAGGGGGCTTTTGCCTGCGGTGTTACATGGCGACATTTTTCTCTGTACCTCAACACAAAGCAGTGAGGATAAACTAGCACAGAGAGACGAGGAGTGTGGGGAGCAACCCGGACTGGACTGAGTTACTGGAATTAAGACTTATTCTATGCATCTGCTCTCCCACAATATGGCGCTGGGAGAGGAGAAAACAGCTTCTACGCAGCTGCCTCTTGCCAACTTGAGTGATGACCTCCAGGAGCTGATCCTGCTCCTGATTGGAGGAGAGCAGCGTACTCGGCGTGTGGCCAGCCGAGTTGGGATTGGCGGAAGAGGACTATAAGGGAGGAGAGAGACAGCATGCACCAGGAACATCTAAGGGGAACATCTGAAGGAACACCTGTGCAGCCCCCGAGAGAGCCGGCTGGCGGTGTGCCGCTCCCCTGCGGAAGTGGGGAATGTGGCCAGGGGGAACTGCCCTTCCACGGAGGTGGAAGGGATAGTAGCCAACCCGGGAAGAACCAGCAGCAAACCCGGGGAGGGCCGAGCAGACAAAAGAACAGCGCAGGGTCCTGTGTCATTCCTCCACGAAGAGGGGGAGCGACAGAGGAGGTAACAGACAGTAATTCAGTTTCTGGGATTGGTCATTTTTAGCAAAATAAGATGGAAGTCTGTGAATGCAAAGTGGTGATGATTGGGTAGAGCTGTAGGGAGAGTGGGGAGGGTTGAAACTCCACAGGGGTGAAGAAAGAGAGGTCACTCGAGAGACACACAGTGCTGCCAGGCAACACTGGAAGCGGAGAAGAGCTCCAAGAACACGAACTCAAACATGCCCTGGTCCACGCAGGTGCGAGTGGTGGTGGGCGCTGAGGGAAGAAAGCTGTTTACATTCTGCTGGGTATGGGGTCTCCAGTTTTCCACACCAAGAACTACTCCGGGTCCTTTCTCTCTCATGGCCGTCTGTCATTAGCCAATTACCACACGCGTTGAATCCAGTTCTGAAATTTCACTTGTCCGTTTCCTTCCGTACTTGTAAAATTGGCCTTGTTGTGTTACACAGTGCATCTTACCTGGATTATTGCAACAGCCATCTCTTCAGCTCAATACGAAACCCAGAGTCAGTGTTTTAAAAAGTCAGTGGTAGGCAGGCATCTGGTCCAGCAGTTAAGATACTGGTATCCCTAATTGGAGCACGTGGGTTTATACTCAGTTCTACATACCGGCTCCAGCTTCCAGCTAAGGCAGACCCGGGGAAGCAGTGGTGATGGCTCACTAATTAGGTCCCAATCCCCCATGAGGACGATCAGGACAGAGGTCTGTCTCCCAGCTTCAGTTCCCCATCAATGGCCGACATTTGGAGAGTTACCCAGCAAACGGGAGCTTTCTCTTCATCCAGCTGCCTCTCTCTCTCTCTTTCTGTGTCCTTTACTCTGTCTTTCTGACTCAAATAAATTACAATAATTTTAAAAACAAAGGAAATGTGACGACATTCAAAAAACATCAGTTCCTTCCTGTTTCCTTAAGCACACTATCCAAACTCATCTTTCCCAGCCACACCTGCCAGCAAGGCCAGTCCTCACATGGCCTAACCATGCTGAGTACTTGCCGAGTCCTGAACACGCCTGTTCCAGGCTCTGGGTCTCTGCCCGGCCCTCTTCCCAGGCCTTCAAGGGTTAAACTCCTGCTCATCTTCCAGAGTTCATGCGAGATCCCATATCCTCCAAGTGTTCTTAGGCTGCCAAGTCTGAATAGACGTTTCCATTATCATCATGCTCCTCCCATCATAGCCCTATCATTCTAGATCGTAACCACACATCTCCCTGTGTGTCTCCTGCCATTAGATCTTGAGCATGATGAAGACAGGTGCTATGTCCTCCTTCCCAGTGGGTCCCCAGCACCTCACACCATGCCCAGAGAACATTCAGTAAATATTGATTAAATAGCACCGAAAGGCCTCTAAATCCTGAGCTTTTCCCATTAGACTTTCTTATCTGTAGCATAAAAATTTCAAAACATGACAGGCATATATTTGGGCAGGGGATTTATCATGACAAGCTAGTGAGTCAACCACTTAGTATCATTAAATAGGCAGCATTTATCCCTATGGCTTGAAAAGAGTCTATTTTGATGAAGGATGTGTTAGGTTTCTTAACATCAATGTCAAGTGATTTTTTTTAATTAACTCACAAGTACTGTCAGTGGGAAAGTCCACTGTTGATTATAAATGAGAATTAAGATATGAGAACTACTTCTTCCAGGATTTAAAAAATACTCTATGGCAATTACATAATCAAGGTAATCTTAGAATAAGGATTGTGCAGTGTCTAATCTGCTATAATCTTATTCAGTATATGTTTCATCTCTGACTTAATTTTCATCTCTAGAATTTGATTTTGGTCTTTTTCAAATCACTGCTATGTCTCTATTTTCATGTTCAGTCTTTTTTCTAAGTTCTTAGGCTTATGGAATACAGATGTAATAGATTTTAATTTTTGCTTTATTCTTTCATTTGTGTTATTTCTTGGTCAATGTCAATTGATGGATGTTTCTCCTAATTATTTTCATAATTAAGTATCTTGTGAATTATGGGATTTCCTCTTTGGCTGTCAGAAACAGACACTATACTCACACTGTACAAGTTCTGGACCCTATTCCCTCTAACCTTTTGGGGGTTCCTTCCTGGATCTTGACTAGTTTCTTCACAGGCATGCATAAACTACAGTCATGTGTTGCATAACAATGTTTTGGTCAATGACAGACCTCCAGTAAGACCAATGACACTCAGTAACATTGTAGGTGTTGTAACTTTATAGCAACTCAACACATTACTCATGAATTTGGGTTGACACTGGCATAAACAAACCTACTGTGCTTCCAGTCATATAAAAGTAGAGCTCTAATACTTGGTAATGTTAATAATTGTCCATGTTCTTGGCCTAGGTACCTCCTCTATTTTGCTTTTTAATTTTATTTTACAGTGTGATTCAACTTATTTTTAAAAAGCTTACTGTGAAACAGTATGTCCTATTACATGGCAGCAGTTTTATACAACTCAGTTTATGGGGTCTCGATCATATCAGCAGGTCAACTCACGGACAGCCTTTTGGCCTAGAGGTTAAAATGCCCGTGTCCTTTATTTAGAGTGCCCAAATTCAACTCCCAGCTCCAGCTCCCAAATCCAGCTTCCTGCCAACACCAACCTTGGGAGGTAGCAGATAATGGCTCAAGTATTTGGGTCGCTACCATCTATATGGGAAACCTGATTGAACTCCCAGACCCAGTTTCATCTCAGCTCAATGTAAGCTGTTCTGTGCACTTGAGAGTAAATCAGTGGACAGAATTTCCCTCTCTCCCTCCCTCCCTCCCTCCCCAGCTCCACCATCCCTCTCAAATAAATGTTAAAGAAAACAAGGGAGAAGGAGACTGTATCAAGCAATTACTATATACCATCCAGGTTTATCTAAGTAGACTCCATGATGCTCACACAGCAAAACTGCCTCAGGACACATTTCCCAACAAGGTCTCCGGCATGAAGCACACGTGACTGTGTGTGTTCACTGCAAGAGGCCTTCTGCAAACCTCTGCAGTGCTCTCTGTGCCACACATTCCCTGGATGCTCTGCCCTGCCCTGTGAACCTGAGTTGCCTTGTTTTCCCCTGACCCGCCACTCTGTCCCATCAACTCCTGGAGTCTCCTGGGCTCAGTCTGGCTTCCCACGTCCCATGCTGTGGTTGGAAATGTGAACCCATACTGGATGGTTCTATGGGAAAGCTTTATATCTGTCACCTAGGGCACTCTTTGGCCACCTCTCTGTTAGATTTCCTGTTCTCTGAATCTCATTTCTTCCTATTCCTAAGTCTTGGTTTAATTCTTTGTTTTGTAAAATTATTTTCCAAAATGCCGCTCCCTTGCCCGCAAAGGAATGACACTGTTCGCAGCTTATCGGTCTTCAGCAGACTTTTAATGGGAAAATAACAGGGACAGAGAAAGAATGAAAGGAGGAGAGTGGACAGGAAAGCCCCCTCCTTCCTCAGCACATAGCTTATATACAAAATCTGGCCAATTGCAAGCGGGCTCAAGTCCATGCATGGAACACTCTAATCCGCTGTCTGTTCATGCAGTGTGCACGCATCCTCGGGCCAATCAGATGAGGTGTCACGCAGCAGGCAGGCTCACCGCGCGGTCCTTGGCGCCATCTTGTTGTTTACAACATTCTCAACTCCTCTGGAACGTCCTGACCGTGGGAAAGCATTGCCCTAACTGAAACTAGCAACATTCGCCTTGTGATAAAGACACAGCAACAGCTATCAGACCGACCTTGACGTGGGGGCTCCATGGCTGCGCATCCCATTGAGCCCCACACCAAAAGCTTCATGAGACTGAATACATGAGAGAGAGAAAATTTGAAATCCTTTCCTGCCTGAAAATTAGTTTAGTTTACACTCAGGCTTGATCAAAACATGATTTAGGAGTATTGGGGAATTATATGTTGAAAACAGTTTCTTCTCCAGGTCAGCATTGTGGTGTAGCATTTTAAGCCACCACCTGTGATGCCAGTGTCCCATATGGGTGCTGGATCGTGTCCTGGATGCTCCACTTCCAACCCAGCTCCCTGCTAATGTGCCTGGAAAAACAGTGAAAGATGACCCAAGTGCTTAGGACCCTGTATCCATGTGAGACCCAGAAGAAGCTCCTGGCTCCTGGCTTTGGCCTAGCCCAGCCCTGGCCATTGCAGCCATTTGGGGAGTAAACCAGCAGATGGAAGACCTCTCTGTCTCTCCCTCTCGCTCTGTAACTCTGCCTTTCAAATAAAATAAATAAATCTTTGAAAAAAAATTTCCTCCCAATTTTAAAGACACTCCTATTTGTCATCTAGCATATAGTATGTCCTTTATATTTTCTAAAGACATTCTGAATATGGTTCTTGGTGACTGGCTTGCTGATTGAAGCTGAAACATTTAATTCTTCTCATTTTCACCAGTGTCTACAATTTCTGCAGGCCTATTTTATTTCACTGTGGTGGGGATTGGGTAGGGCCTCTCAAGCCAAAGAGTAATGTCTTTGTATTCTGACACATTTCTCTGCTATTTCTCTGATAATTTCCTCCCAAGTTTTAGTCTCTTCATTCCTTCTGGAATTCCTGCTAGAGAGATATTAGATGCCCTAGATCAGTTCTTGAAATTTTCTTATGTCTTTTATCCTAAAATTCATCTCTTTGATTTCTGCATAAATTTTCTTCATATTTCTAACACTATTTCAATTAATTTTTCATTTACATTACTTTATTCCTTAAAGCAAAGAGTGACGTCTTTCTTCTACATTGCTCCTTTGTTATAGTAACCTGTCATGTCTCATAGACTTAATATCTTACCTTAAATCCATAAAGGTACTAATGAAATTTTTTAAGTGTTCTTTTCCTGTCTCTGCTGCCTTTGCTTCTTCTGAGTTCCTTTTCCTCTGCTTTTTCATTTTGGTGTATTTCTCACACTTTCCAAGTTTCTAGTGATATTTCACATTTGAGAATGAGGCTGTCATGTGAGCGGAATCTGGTACTTTGGAGACAAAGTGGGCTTTTCATTGAGGAGATGTCCACGTGGTCAGCGTGTCAATATCTGTAGCAGTGTTTTCTTGAACAACTCCATTCTCCCAGTTAAGAGTTTCTGATCTCCCACGTGAGTTGATGTAAGAAGGACGGGTCCCTCAGTCGATGAAACTCTAAAAGCAGCCCAGAGAGCAGGGCCTGGGCCGGTCGGCAGTGTCTCATCCTTGAGTTGTTCAGATTTCACCTAGTCCCTGGGACTTCAGCTTGTCCCTCCACTCCATTCTGACAGGTGTCCGCAAAGCCTGAGACTGGACACAGAGGGGAATGCAGCTGTCTTCTGGCAGCAAAGGAGGAGGCATCTGGGGGCCTGACTGCTCTGTGTCAGACTTCCCATCAATACTTGTATGTTCAGCCTTAGCCTCACCTCCAGCCTTCAGTAGTCCCTAGTGTTTCCAAGTCCCAAACCATCGGGGTCCACAGGGTCATTGGGCTTGCTTCTCGCCCTCGTCCCTCTCTGCTCTGTCACCTCTGTCTGTTGTGTCACTTATCCCTCCTCCAGGCACTTCCCATCTTTCTGATGTAGTGAGTATTCTCACTGTTTTCTTCCCTCCTCCATCTTTATTTCCTCTTTTATTTTTTTACTTTCATTTGAGCAGAGATCTGGAGGGGAGCTGAGACAGAGGCAGGAATCTGATACTATGTCTTAAGCAAACTACACATTTTCTCTTAAGCAAACTACACATTTTCTCTTAAGCAAACTACACATTTTCTCTGTTCTCGCTATAACTCTAAGAGATGAATGGTAATTCCTCCCATTATATTTAGGGAATAACTGAGGCTCAATGATTCTAAAGCATTTGCCTGAGATCATATGGCCAATAGGTGACAGAGTCAGGATTTGCAGTTATGATTCCAAAGACCATGACCTTGGCCGTAGATGAACTGTTTTGATTTGAAGAGTAGATTGTGAACATTCAAATTAATTGGTTCCATTAATCATTGACATGGAGGTCTCCAAAGTCCCCTTAACCAACTGTAGTTTAGTCTGGAAAGTCTTTTTTTTTTTTTATCTTTTATTTAATGAATATAAATTTCCAAAGTACGTCTCATGGGTTACAATGGCTTTCCCCCCCATACCGTCCCTCCCACCCACCACCCTCCCCTTTCCCACTCCCTCTCCCCTTCCATTCACATCAAGATTCATTTTCGATTATCTTAGTATACAGAAGATCAGCTTATTATACCTTAAGTAAGGATTTCAACAGTTTGTTCCCACACAGAAACATAAAGTGAAAAATAATAGATGATTTTTTTTAAATGATGATGAAATCAGATCAGACCTATTGTCATGTTTAATCCCAGTGAGAGTCAAGTTGGGAATTGATAGTTTCTTTTTTTTTTTTTTTTAACAGAAGATCAGTTTAGTGTACATTAAGTAAGGATTTCAACAGTTTGCACCCCCATAGAAACACAAAGTGAAATATACTGTTTGAGTACTCGTTATAGCATTAAGCCTCAGTGTACAGCACATTAAGGACAGAGATCCTACATGAGGAGTAAGTGCACAGTGACTCCTGTTGTTGACTTTACAAATTGACACTCCTGTTTATGGCATCAGTAATCTCCCTATGCACCAGTCATGAGTTTCCAAGGCTATGGAAGCCCCTTGAGTTCTCCGACTCTTATCTTGTTTAGACAAGGTCATAGTCAAAGTGGAGGTTCTCTCCTCCCTTCAGAGAAAGGCACCTCCCTCTTTGAAGACCTGTTCTTTCCACTGGGATCTCACTCACAGAGATCTTTTTGCCAGAGTGTCTTGGCTTTCCATGCCTGAAATACTCTCATGGGCTTTTCAGCCAGATCCAAGTGCCTTTAGGGCTGATTCTGAGGCCAGAGTGCTATTTAGGACATCCGCCATTCTATGAGTCTGCTGAGTATCTCACTTCCCATGTTGGATCACTCTCCCCTTTATTTATTCTATCGGTTAGTGTTAGCAGATACTAGACTTGTTTATGTGCTCCCTTTGACTCTTAGTCCTTTCATTATGATCAATTGTGAACTGAAATTGATCACTTGGAATAGTGAGATGGCATTGGCACATGCCACCTTGATGGGATTGAATTGGAATCCCCTAGTATGTTTCCAACTCTACCAATTGGGGCAAGTCAGCCCGAGCATGCCCCAAATTATACATCTCTTCCCTCTCTTATACCCACTTTTATGTTTAACAGGGATCACATTTCAGTTAATTTTCAACACTTAAGAATAACTGTGTGATAATTACAGAATTAAACCAGTCATATTAAGTAGAACAGACAAAAAAAAATACTATGAGGGATAATGTATTAAGTTGTCCATTAGCAGTCAGGGCTATGCTGATCAAGTCACCATTTCTCATAGTGTCCATTTCACTTCAGGAGGTTTCCTTTTTGGTGTTCAGTCAGTTGTCACCGATCAGGGAGAACATATGGTATTTGTCCCTTTGGGACTGGCTTACTTCACTCAGCATGATGTGTTCCAGATTCCTCCATTTTGTTGCAAATGACTGGATTTCGTTGTTTCTTACTGCGGTATAGTATTCTAAAGAATACATATCCCATAATTTCTTTATCCAGTCTACCATTGATGGGCATTTAGGTTGGTTCCAGGTCTTGGCTATTGTGAATTGTGCTGCAATAAACATTAGGGTGCAGACCGCTTTTTTGTTTATCAATTTAAACTCCTTTGGGTAAATTCCAAGGAGTGGGATGGCTGGGTCGAATGGTAGGGTTATATTCAGGTTTCTGAGGAATCTCCAGACTGATTTCCATAGTGGCTTGACCAGTTTGCATTCCCACCAACAGTGGGTTAGTGTCCCTTTTTCCCCACATCCTCGCCAGCATCTGTTGTTGGTAGATTTCTGTATGTGAGCCATTCTAACCGGGGTGAGGTGAAACCTCATTGTGCTTTTGATTTACATTTCCCTGATTGCTAGTGACCTTGAACATTTTTTCATGTGCCTGTTGGCCATTTGGATTTCCTCTTTTGAAAAATGTCTATTGAAGTCCTTGGCCCATCTCTTAAGTGGGTTGTTGGTTTTGTTTTTGTGGAGTTTCTTGATCTCTTTGTAGATTCTGGTTATTAACCCTTTATCTGTTGCATAGTTTGCAAATATTTTTTCCCATTCTGTCGGTTGTCTCTTCACTCTCCTGA
This sequence comes from Oryctolagus cuniculus, assembly GCF_964237555.1. NCBI lineage: Eukaryota > Metazoa > Chordata > Mammalia > Lagomorpha > Leporidae > Oryctolagus > Oryctolagus cuniculus. Next base: position 11,499,618 of record NC_091433.1, on the reverse strand, counting down.
CTGTTTCTTTTGCAGTACAGAAACTTCTCAATTTGATGCAATCCCAATAGTTGATTTTGGCTTTGACTGTCTGTGCCTCCCGGGTCTTTTCCAGAAATTCTTTGCCTGTGCCAATATCTTGAAGGGTTTCTCCAATGTTCTCTAATAACTTAATGGTGTCAGGACATAGATTTAGGTCTTTAATCCACGTTGAGTGGATTTTTGTGTAAGGTGTAAGGTAGGGGTCTTGCTTCATGCTTCTGCACGTGGAAATCCAGTTTTCCCAGCACCATTTATTGAATAGACTGTCCTTGCTCCAGGAATTAGTTTTAGATCCTTGATCAAATATAAGTTGGCTGTAGATGTTTGGATTGATTTCTGGTGTTTCAATTCTGTTCCATTGGTCTATCCATCTGTTTCTGTACCAGTACCATGCTGTTTTGATTACAACTGCCCTGTAGTATGTCCTGAAATCTGGAAAGTCTTACAAAATTGCCCTCGGATGCCCAAAGCCTTGTGATCCATTGCATATAATCAAAGGGCATCCAACCTTGATCTCCAACATCCTCATTGTTGGGAGACACAACTACTTGGACACTCTCTAAAGGCCCCTCAATCTTCCTGTGCTTTTTTTTTTTCATTCAGTATTTAACTTTAATCAAACTCATGTACTAGGCACCTGGTAGAAAGATGTGCCCATGAAGCAAGTGGAGGCTGTCTTCAGATTGTTCACCTCTAGCCAAGGAGAGAGAGCCCTGAGAGGAAGGCAAAGAAACACAGGACACACTGTGTCATGTGCCCTCAGAGAGAGCACCCTACTTCAGCCTGGATTTCACTGAAACCTGCAGTCCCCTCCTTCCATCCATCTCTCCCTTCCTTCCTTCCTTTTTCTTTTTCTTTATTTCTTTCCTTCTATTAATAGGATAATTCAAACCTAGGTGGGAACTTCCCAGTGCCTGGCATTGTTACAAATGCTTGATGTTGACTCATGCGATCTACTCTAAACCTAAGAGGCAGACTTTATTATTTTTCCCATTTCACAGAGGATAAAAAAGAGGCAGAGATTTGGAGTAACCAAATCCACAGGTGCAATAAGTTGTAGAGCTAAGAGTCTGCCCCGGCTATTGGGTGCCAGAACTTGGTGCTTTTGGATACTATGTGAGGAGGAGATGGGGGCAAATGTGTCGGGTGGGTCCTTATATTCTAATAGTGAGAGGGAGATAAAGTAACTTGCCACACAGAGGGACAGAAGCACAGTAAGCCCTCATAGTGGGACCCATATGTGTAAAGAAGTGGCCCCAGGGCACAGAGGCTCCCCAGCACTCATTTTCCTACAGACAAAGCTGGCCACACTCACCTAAGGAGATGGCCAGGAGAGAGAAGGGCAGATTCACTGTACCAACTACATGCTGAGCCGCTAAAGAGGAAAGCAATGCAATTTCAAGGGAGTGTAGACGTATCTCTCTCCACAGTCAGGCAAAGAAAAGATGGAAGGAAAGGAACACAAGTTTCAGAGATAGAGTGTGAGTTGATGAGTGGGGATAGGTCATTAGCAGTCAAGGATGGACACCCTAGGATTGCTTGCACATAGGCCACTGGGTTTGGGGGGAGCACTCAAGTGAGGTTGGCGAGAAATCTTTGGGTACCCATTGATAAACAGGACTTTCACGGCCAAGTGCAAACCCTGAATAAAGCCCAGTGGCTAAAGCATGGTGGAAAAGAGGGGGAGAGGGAGAAGAAAGGTTTGGTGTGGAAGGCACAGGCCCAGTCATGTGGAGCTGGCCAGGTCATCTCATGAGGCTTGGTCTCCAAGCTCCTAAGGATCTGGCTCCTGTTTTAAGAGCTCTTTTTGGCTGCTGTCAGCATATTGGGTAAGAAAAGTGCATGAAGGGAAGCAGAGAGACCAAGTAGGAGATAAAAGACATTGGAGGCTTAAATAATGGCCGAGAAATGGAGAAAGAGAGGAGCGCTCGGATTAGCGACACACTGGGGAGGTAGAATTGACAGCCCTTGCCAGCAGACTGAATGAGGAGGCAGAGAGAAAAGACAGAAAGAGGGACGACGCCTGGGTTTCTGTCTTGGACAGCTGAGACACTGAAATTGTGGAGTGACTTGCTGAGCAGATAGTGACCGGCTGTGTTAAAGAGTGGAGGGGAAAGGACGGAGAGCTTCAATTCACAGTGACCACTGCACAGCTGCGATTGCCCACCATTGCCAGCTGAACCAGGTCAGCCTACACTTAGCTCGTGCAGAGTGAGACCTGCCAAACTGAAGGCCCTGCAAACTCCAGTAGGCAGGGAACGGCAGCGATGTTCAGATGAATAGACACCCCAGGCTCCTCTGGGTCGCCGAGCAATCGCCGGTCCTAAAGTGTGACTGTTTTCCTCACTCTGGTAATCCACCGCACAGGTGGCTCGCATCTCAGTGCCGAGCTGCCATTTCATCCTCTGGATTTCTTCTCCACTCAACCCAGCTTTAACCCCAATGGTCAAGTTATTTTTTGCCCATTATGCCCATAAATGGAAGCAAATCATACCATCTTGTACCAATGCAGCTGTTTTTCTCTCTTCTCTTTTGTCATTTGAGATGAAAATCTTCTTTCTTCTTTTCTTGCTAACACTTCTCCCCCTCCAAGCACCCTGCCAAGGGCCCGACTAAGGGCTAGTTTTGTTCCTCTGAAGCCCTGGCTCCTTCCTGTTCCTTCAGGGAGCCCCCACAGAGATGTTTTCTTATATAATCAAATTATAGGTCAATCTCATCAAAGAGATCATACACAGGTACATTTCCTGTGAACATTTAAAGGAATGCAGCAAATAACACCATCTTTTTTTAGGTGTGAACATTGGTAAATAATGATATTCTCTGGGTAAGGAAAGTGGCATAAGGAATATAGCTTTAAAAGCATGCCAAAGCTCTTTGTTAAACTGTAAATTTGTGCAAATGTGTTAGCCATCACCGCCATTGTCATGGCCACCTTTGGGTATGTGTCACAGAAAATATGTTTAGATGTTTTATGGCTGGTTTCAATTAATAGCCTTTGGATGCCTATGATAAGTTCCCATTGCGCACACACAGGGATACGGAGATCACAGACGATCTCTCTACAGCAAAGGGAAAAGGCAAAGGCAGATCATTTCAACCTAAGAAATGGAAATGCTGTAGCCATGGCCATAGTTGAGGTACATCTAGTTGAGTCCAACATTGTGAACCATGCTTTACCTAATCCCACTTAGTCCACATGGTAATTGTGCAAATAAGATCCCGATCCTCATTTTGCAGGAGAGAAAACAGAGGTACAGCAAGGTTAAGTAATTGTCTAGAAGTCACCGAGAGAGAGCTGCAGATAGAATGAGAAAGAGAAAGCACACTCTGGCACCAAAATCCAGCATTTTCCCCACTTCTCCAAAGGCCGAATAGATTATAGTTTAAGAAAGGGGAAGGTACCAGAATCAGTCTGGAGCAGAGGTGGAACAAGGCTGAGCTGTGTCTTAAATACTGAACCGTGAACCAAGAGGAGGACAGATGAAGATGTTAAGCAGGGAGAGAACACAGGGATATAGGAAAGAATTGGACTTTAGGGTCAGACTCGAGTTATGCAAGTGAAGATGGAGGATCCAGTTCAGAAGGTGGGGAGAGAGGAAGCCAGGCAGACGACAAAAGGCCTTACACACTAAGGACTCTGGGATTGATTCTGAAGGCAGCAGTGCAGCCTCAGTGAGTAGACATGGTCTGATCTGGGCTTCAGATATCACACCACTCACCAAGTGGAGGATGGGTTGGACACAGCAGGACTGGAACCCAGGCATTGTGTTCCAGGCTTCTGGGGGAAGGAGTCGAGTGATTAGATTAGCTGAGTTTGTGCATAGCTCTTCCCTGCTGCTTCAGCAGTATTGTAGATGGCCCAGGACAGAGCTCTGCCAGGGTGAGGCTTCGTTCTTCACGTGGTCTCCTTCCCACCCCAGCATCTGCACCTGTCCTCCCCCCGGGCCTGGAATACGGCCCTGCCTAACTCATGCCTTCCCACTCCAGTTCTCCAGGAACTCTGGCCACACTGCACCTCTTGCTGAGCGTCAGATAGCTCAGCGGACTCCTTCTAGACTTTGTGGATTTTTTTTCTGCCTGGGGCATCCCTTTCCTTCTTTATCTGGAGGACCACCCTCCATGGATCATGCCAGAAAACACAAAAGATCAGTAACTGCTTACAATGCCCGCATCCCAAATTAGAGTGCCAGTTTGTCCCAGCAGCTCCACTTCTGATCCAGCTTCCTGCTAATGCACACTCTGGGAGGCAGCAGATGATGGCCCATGTGCTGGGGCCCCCACCACCCATGTGGAAGGTCTGGATGGAGTTCTGAGCTCCTGGCTCCATCTGGCCAGTTCCAGTTCAGTCCCAGCTGTTATGGAATCAGTAGATGAAAGCTCACTCTCTCTCTTTCTCTCTCTCCTCCTCCTTTCAAGTAGATGGAAATAAACATTTTCTTTTATTTTTTTTTATTTTACAGGACTAGAACCAGCGCCCATATGGGATGCCAGCGCCACAGGCAGAGGATTAACCAAGTGAGCCACGGTGCCAGCCCCAATATCTTCTTTAAAATGTTCAATTGTCCCAGCAATTTCCAAATGTTAGATTTTTGCTAATATACAGATTTATAGTGACATTCTTGAGTAGTTTTAATTTGTATTTCTCCTTTTATGAGTAAGTTTAGCACCTTTTGCTATGTTTTCTATTTCCACTTAAATCTTTTTATTTCTGTCCATGTCCTTTATGCATTTGTCTTTAGGTCATGGGTCTTTCATTCACCATTTTCAATTAGACTTTTTAAAAAAGATTTATTTATTTATTTGAAAGGCAGAGTTACAGAGGGGAAGACTCAGAGAGAGAGAGAGAGAGAATGGGGGGGGGTCTTCCATCTGCTGGTTCACTCCCCAGATGGCCGCAATGGCTGGAGCTGTGCCAATCCAAAGTCAGGAGCTTCTTCCAGGTCTCCCACACGGGTACAGGGGCCCAAGAACTTGGGCCATCCTCTACTGCTTTCCCAGGCCATAGCAGAGAGCTGGATCAGAAGTGGAGCAGCCGGGACTAGAACGGGCGCCCATATGGGATGCTGGCACTGCAGGCGGTGGCTTTACCTGCTACACCACAGTGCCAGCCCCTCCAATTAGCCTTTTGTCTGGGACATGAGTTGCAAATATTTTCGACAATTTTCTGTGTGTTTCAGAGATTGCTTAGAGTTTTCCTTTGCACTTGTTCTCTGCAAAAAGGCCACAAAGTTGGGTGGGCCATTGCCAAAGCTGTAAAACTGTCGTATCACTGATTAGGGCTTATGATCTTACAGAAAAAGCACTTCAATTTCTGCTAATAATAAATACCATGTAGTAGAAATAAAGGGCACCCAATCGTATGTTATAGCTTTCTTTCTTGTTCAGATGTGAAATTTTGCTTTAAGAAATGATTTTCTCAGAAATATGAATGTTCAGAAGCTTCCTCAAGGTTGGCACATGTCTCTCTTTTACTAAAGACGGCTCATTTGGATTTCTTTAAGCTTCAAGAAAGATGTTACACTCTTATCTCAGACAAGCGTGCCTCTGATTTTTGCCATAATACACAGAGCATCGTGACCTTAGAGAGCTGCCACCAGAAGATTACATTTCAGGAGCCAATTTTTTAAGAGGTGAGTGATCCCCTTCAGAGCTGATTTGAAAAATGAGACGTGGGAGCTGACAACTTTATGACACTGCCTGAGAATGGTAGATGGCAGAGATAAATCCAACACCTCCCACAACCCCAGGCTCAGGATCCTATTGAATCCTTCTAACATGCATTCACGAAGAGCGTTCCCAAGCACTCTTAAGCTGGAGGAGGTTGCGACAAGAAACTTCCAGTCATCTCAGCAGGCAGAGGGTAAGTAAGAGTACAGGAAACGCTTGGTCTCTACTGACACACTTCCTGTTCACAGCACAGTTTCGAAGAACATAGAACTTTCTCTGGGAAAGCAAATAGCTGCTCCCTGTCCTCAAGTGACTGGTATGAGACTTGTATGTGGGTGAGCCTAGCTTCTTCCCCACAAACGCCGATGGGGCAGACCCCGAATCACTTGAACCTATCATCTCACGTAAGGCACCACATCAAACTCTCCCAGTGACGTCTCCATCAGAAATGATCACAGCTGCTCCATGCCCAGTGTCTCAGCACACAGCTACAGGGCAGCTGGGTCTGCTGTGCACTCACAACCCCCCGCTTCCCTCCTAGATTCCAGCTTCCCACTGGCCCCGGCCAGGAAGCCTTGTACCAGACTCGCGAGACACCAAGTCCATCACACTGTCCCCACCTCTCACACGTCTACAGGCAGTGCAAGAAATAAAACTATCACAGCAACATTTGCAAGTATAGAGGTCAATTTTGAAAAAAGTACAGGTTATTCATTTATTTTAACATGTATGTTGAGTCAGGTGCTCTTCAAGTTACACGGTTCAGCAGCAAACCAAACACATGAGATCCCAACATCAATGAGGAAGACAGAAAACAAATATCTGACAATCCACAAACAAACAGGGTAATTTGGAGGGCAAATAGTCCAGAAAGGCCTCTGAGAAATAAGTTCTCTTAAAAGATTTATTTTTCTATATGAAAGAGTGACAGAGGGAGAGAGAGAAAGAGAGAGATCTTCCACCTGCTGATTCACTCCCCAAAAGCCGACAACAGCTGGGCCAGAGCAAACCCAGGAGCCAGTAACTCCACCCAACTAAGTACTTGAGCCATCTTATTGCTTCCCAGACACATTAACAGGTAGCTGGATTGGAAGTAGAGTCGCCAAGAATCAACCCAACACTGATCTGGAATGTGGGCATCCCAAGAGGTGGCTTGACCCACTGCGCCAAAACACCAGCCCAAAAGATAACCCTTGAGCTGGGGTTTTGCAGAGTGAAAATGAGCAGATGTTGAAAGAGCTAAAGAAATAGCAATATAGGAGTGAGGACTGGTAAGGGGAAATCTCTGTGACAAAAGGCGTTCAAGACAGAGTCAAAGGAGAGAGGAGGGAGTTTCAAATGTGTATTAAGAAACCAACTGCCTAAACAGCACTCTGGCTTCAGAATCAGCCCTTAAGGCACGCGGATCTGGCTGAAAAGCCCATAAGAGTATTACAGGCATGGAAAGCCAAAAAAACTCTGGCAAAAAAAAAAAAAAAGCCTACATGAAAGATCTCCACGAGTGAGATCCCAGTGAAAAGAACAGGTCATCAAAGAAGGAGGTACCTTTCTCTGAAGGGAGGAGAGAACTTCCACTTTGACTACGACCTTGTCTAAATATGATAAGAGTTGGTGAACTCAAAAGGCTTCCATAGCCTTGGCGACTCATGACAAGAGCCTAGGGAGATTACTGATGCCATAAACAGGAGTGTCAATTTGTTAAGTCAACAAACAGGAGTCACTGTGCACTTACTCCTCATGTAGGAGCTCTGTCCTTAATGTGCTGTACATTGTGATTTAATGCTATAATTAGTACTGAAACAGTATTTTACACTTTATGTTTCTGTGTGGGTGCAAACTGTTGAAATCTTTACTTAATATATGCTAAACTCATCTTCTGTATATAAAGAGAATTGAAAATGAATCTTGATGTGAATGGAAGGGGGGAGGGAGAAGGAAAGGGGAGGGTTGCGGGTGGGATGGAAGTTATGGGGGGAAGCCATTGTAATCCATAAGCTGTACTTTGGAAATTTATATTCATTAAATAAAAGTTAAAAAAAAAAAAAAAGAAACCAACTGCCACCATCAAGCCATCTTCCGCATCTCATTATACAGGTAGGGAAACAGGGGCTCCAGAAAGTTAGAGTTCTCTGAAGGCCACACCACTTAGGCAACAGGGTTAATGGCAACCTCCCGAATATCAGCCATCCAATTTGCCCTGCACCCTTATACATATTTCCCTTGTCAAATGTGAAACTTCCCCCTCAGATGATGTCTGCAAGGAGGGTCCATAAAATAATTTAGCTGTGGGGTTAAAGAGAGTAGAGAAAAGCACTCAAAGGCCTGTTAAACTCTCCCCTTTAGTCAGTGAAGATGCTCAAACACCATAAAAAATTCTAAATAATATTTTTTTTAAATGCATCATTCAGGGCCGGCGCTGTGGTGCAGCAGGTTAAAGCCCTGGCCTGAAGCACTGCATCCCATATGGGCGCCGTTCTAGTCCTGGCTGCTCCTCTGCCACTCCAGCTCTCTGCTGTGGCCTGGGATAGCAGTAGAAGATGGCCCAAGTCCTTGGGCCCCTGCACCCATGTGGGAGACCCAGAAGAAGCTCCTGGCTCCTGGCTTCGGATCGGCGCAGCTCCAGCCATTGCAGCCATCTGGGGAGTGAACCAGCGGATGGAAGACCTCTCTTTCTGTCTCTACCTCTCTCTTTAACTCTGTCTTTCAAATAAATTAAAAAAAAATGCATCATTCAAAAATCCCCAAAAACCGATAGAGATGAGAATTATAGCAAAATAGTTGCTTTGATGTTGCCTGAAACAGGTTAGAGTGTGGAGTGGGCTTTGGCCTGGTGGAGAAAACACGGTTTGGGATATCGTCCCAGCTTCAATCCCAATTTCGGCTTCCGGCTAATGCAGATACTGGAAGCAGCAGGTGAGGGCTCAGGAAGTTGGGTCCCACACAGGAAATCTGAATTGATTTCCCAGCTTCCAGTTTGCATGGGAAGTGAATTAGCTAATAGGAACTCTCTGTTTCACCCTCTTCTGTCTGTCTCTGTGTATTTCTCTCTCAAATAAATAAGTTATAGTTCCATTTTTCAGGGCTGGCACTGTGGCGCAGAAGGTTAAAGCTCCAGCCTGCAACACCAGCATCCCTTATGAGCGCTGGTTCAAGTCCTGGCCACTCCACTTCCGATCCAGCTTCCTGCTAATGTGCCTGGTGTGGGGAGCAATCCGGACTAGACTAAGTTACTCGAATTAAGACTTATTCTATGCATCTGCTCTCCCACAATATGGCGCTGGGAGAGAAGTAAACAGCTTCCGCACAGCTGCCTCCAGTTCAGCTAATAGACTGTAGGACTTGCTCCTGATTGGAGAGCGGCGTACTCGGCGTGTGGGCAGCCGAGTTGGGATTGGCGGAGGAGGACTATAAAGGAGGAGAGAGACGGCATGCACCAGGAACATCTATGGGGAACATCTAGCTGAAGGAACACCTGTGCAGCCCCCAAGAAGAGCCGGCCGGCAGTGTGCCGCTCCCCTGCGGAAGTGGGGAATGCGGCCAGGGGGAACTGCCCTTCCACGGAGGTGGAAGGGATAGCAGCAAACCCGGGGAGGGCCGAGCAGACGAAAGAACAGCGCAGGGTCCTGTGTCGTTCCTCCACGAAGAGGGGGAGCGACATAATGGTGCCGTGACTCGGATAGGAAACCTAGGACGGATATGAAACTTAGGAGGGAAGAAACGGGAAGAAGCAGGAAAATACCAGAGAGAGAGACTAGCAAACAGCCTAGGGAAAAGCCGGACGAAAAGGGTGCCGGAAGAAGCTATTGAAAGCCTAGGCATAGACTCAGATACGGACTACGGGGGGAAGCTGGGAGAAATCTCTAAGGGCGAAAGCGAAAGTGAAAGCTAGAACAAACAGACTCGGACGCGGACTGTGGGGAGAGGCCAGGAGAAATGAGGGAGGAATATCGTTGGAGGAAAGCTTGGGGAAACATACCGGGTAGAGAAAAATGTTAGGGAAATTGAAGCCGCGGGGGGCAGGCCGAGGCGGATACGAAAGCCACTTTGGGATTCTCAAGTTAGCCCGGGAATAGGGGGCGAAAAGTTGAAACCAGAAGCTGAAACGTGAGCCAGGTTGGGATCCGTCTGATTAGCCCGGGGAGCAAAGGACGGGAAGCCAAACCGTGGGGCGGAGACGTACGCTGGGTTGAATTCGCCAGGCTAGCCCGGGGAACTTAGATTGAATGCTAGTGGCGGACACGTAAGCTACGCTGTGTTACTCGCGGAAGCCGCCGCGTGCAGAGAGAGCACGGGGCGTGAATAGATAGGGAACGGGGCTGGCGTAGGCCGTGGTTCAGACACGAAAGGGTTAAGCGTGGAGACCACGGAGCGCGCAAAGCCTAGCCGCGCAAAGCCGGGAAGCTGCGCAGATGAGAGAGGCGCGCGGGCTGAAGCGGCGCAGAGCCGGGAACCCGCCGGCGGGGCGAGGTGCCGGGAAGCTGCGGGGATAAGAGAAACAGAAGTTTAGAAGTAAGATGAGAAAAATAGGAATGCTGGAAGATAGAAGTAAAATGGGAGAAATAGGAATGCCCGGAGATAGAGAAATAGAGAAAAATAAGGCCTCCCCTCAACATGGCAATTAGAAGGCTTGGATTCGGTCTGCCCGATTAGTGAGGCGATGAGCACCTGGGCGGCTAGCAGCTTATGCGCCGCAGGTCACCGAAGACAGGCACGAATTAACATCAGTAAGGCTTCCCCACAATACCGCAATTAGAAGGCTTGGATTCGGTCTGCCTGATTAAGGCGGTAAGCGCCAGCAAGCAGCTCGACCAGAGTATGAGCTGCAGGTCACCGAAGATAGGCACGAACCAACACTAATAAGTCTCCCCCACAATAAGGCAATGAGAAGGCTTGGATTCGGTTTGCCTGATAGGTCTTGTAAGTCCCCTGCAGGCAGAGCAGAGCATGCGCTGCAGGGCACCGAACACAGGCACGCATCAGCGCCTAAAAACCTCCTCACAACATGGCGAAGAGAGGACCCGGATTCGGTTTTCCTGATTGATAGGACTTGTAAGAGCCTGTGGCAACTCTAGCAAGTAGAGCAGAGTGTGTGCCGCGGGACACCGAAGACAGGCGCGTATCAACGCCAAAAATAAAAAGAAAGGGGGATCTGTGGGGAGCAATCCGGACTAGACTAAGTTACTCGAATTAAGACTTATTCTATGCATCTGCTCTCCCACAATATGGCGCTGGGAGAGAAGTAAACAGCTTCCGCACAGCTGCCTCCAGTTCAGCTAATAGACTGTAGGACTTGCTCCTGATTGGAGAGCGGCGTACTCGGCGTGTGGGCAGCCGAGTTGGGATTGGCGGAGGGGGACTATAAAGGAGGAGAGAGACGGCATGCACCAGGAACATCTATGGGGAACATCTAGCTGAAGGAACACCTGTGCAGCCCCCGAGAAGAGCCGGCCGGCGGTGTGCCGCTCCCCTGCGGAAGTGGGGAATGTGGCCAGGGGGAACTGCCCTTCCACGGAGGTGGAAGGGATAGTAGCCAACCCGGGAAGAACCAGCAGCAAACCCGGGGAGGGCCGAGCAGACGAAAGAACAGCGCAGGGTCCTGTGTCGTTCCTCCACGAAGAGGGGGAGCGACACCTGGGAAAGCAGCAGAGAATGGCCCAAGTCCTTGGGGCCCTGCACTCACACAGGAGACCTGAAAGAAACTCCTGGCTCCCAGCTTTGGGTTGGCTCAGCTCCAGCCATTGCAGCCATTTGGGGAATGAACCAGCTGATGGAAAATATCTCTCTGTGTGTCTCTAACTCTCTTTGTAACTCTTTCAAATAAATAAAATAAATCCTAAAAGAAAAGTTCCATTTTCAGGGGAGGTCTAATGGATAACATACTACTTGGGGGAAAAATATGTGTGTGAGTATATATATATATATGTATACACATATATATACATATGCACACAATTGTGTGGTGGGGTGTATACAGATACGTGTGTATGAATATAAATAATCTATATGTAGATATATAGATATACATGTAAACAATATGTGTGTATATACATAATCTATATGTAGAGATATAGATATGGATGTACACAGTATGTGTGGTGAAGTGTGTACAGATATATGTGTATATATAAATATATATAATCTATATGTAGATATACAGATATGCACGCACACAATATGTGTGGTGGGGAGTAGACAGATATGTGTGTGTATATGTATAATCTATATGTAGATACACAGATATGCATGCACACAATATGCGTGGTGGGGAGTAGACAGATATGTGTGTGTATATATAATGTATATGTAGATATACAGATATACGTGCACACAATATGTGTGGTGGGGAGAATACAGATATGTGTATGTGTATATATATAATCTATATGTAGATATACAGATATACATGCACACAATATGTGTGGTGGGGAGTAGACAGATATGTGTGTATATGTATATAATCTATATGTAGGCCGGCGCCGCGGCTCACTAGGCTAATCCTCCGCCTAGCGGCGCCGGCACACCAGGTTCTAGTCCCGGTCGGGGCTCCGGATTCTGTCCCGGTTGCCCCTCTTCCAGGCCAGCCCTCTGCTGTGGCCAGGGAGTGCAGTGGAGGATGGCCCAGGTGCTTGGGCCCTGCACCCCATGGGAGACCAGGAGAAGCACCTGGCTCCTGGCTCCTGCCATCGGATCAGCGCGGTGCGCCGGCCGCAGCGCGCCGGCCGCGGCGGCCATTGGAGGGTGAACCAACGGCAAAAAGGAAGACCTTTCTCTCTGTCTCTCTCTCTCTCTCACTGTCCACTCTGCCTGTCAAAAAAAAAAAATCTATATGTAGATATACAGATATGCATGTACACAATATGTGTGGTGGGGAGTATACAGATGTAAAAAGAAAGCCATGAGAAAGGCTGCTGCTGTGCTCAGCACTCGGGGCAGGTCTGCTAGTGCAGGCCGCTAGCAGAAAGGACCTAGGTCCCTCAGTAGCTGACCGTGGGCCAACCAAGTCAGTTTGCCACCTGCTCCTACTCAAGCTGCAGAAACTCAAGGACCAGAGTCCTTTCCCTTTGGATTCCTTTGTTCCCAGAGTCTCCAACTTGCCTCTGTCTCCTCTCCTCCTACCCAAGAAACTCCTTCCTCAGATCCCAGCTTCGTCCTGCCTGAGGCCGGCGTGGTCAGGGCAAAAGATGCACGCACTGTCCAGAGAGGCGCAAGAATGACTCCGACGGCAGAGCCTTCAGAGAACAGCATCTTCAAGCCTGACAAAGTTAGGGGGCTGCTACGGTGTCTGTCTTCTCAGTGTGTACTGTGACACTAAGTGGGCCTCCCAGCTCTCACACTAAGGCTGAGGACTGGAGAGAGGGCAGGGAGGCAGAGGCCCACCCCGCAGCTTGCTCGCGAGCTGTCTCCCCGCGGAGATGCCAGGGGGGCTTTTCCCCACAAGCCCATGATGCCCCAGCCCCGGCAGTTGCTGTGGCTCTGGCTTCTTTGCAGCATTTCCCACCACCACTGCTGGTGCCTTCAGTGGAGGCCTAATCGTGCGTGGGATTCAAGCTCCATGGGTCGAAGAATTCACCTGCTGGACTCTACAGGGAGGGAAATGTCGAAACACAGGTGCAGGATCCAAGCGGGTTCACAATTTGGTGTCCCCATTAGCATGGAGTCAGCCTTTCTCTCCCAGGCCAAATTGACAGAAGTCCAAGGGCACCCAGCCTGCCCCCTGCACTTCCTCCACCCCCAACAACTCCACACATTGCTGAGACTGTCTTTTAAGCTGCATCCTGTAGTTTGGAAATAAAGCTTCTTATTCTTAGGATGCCAGTCGACTTGTACCAGCTCTGCCCCTGCAGTTTCAGTAGTGGCCCTGGGCTCTAAAACTTGACCTTGAAAAGAAAACGTTTACATTGTAAATGCACGGGCAGAATGAAGACTATTCTAGCCTGTGGGATCCAACAGGGCTCAAAGTCCAGAAACGGCTTGTTCTTTTCTTCTCAAAGACCTAATCCGCAGGGCTTTCACAGGACAAAATCAAACTCTTAGCAGTAATTGTGCACGGGTTCTAGCTGTGAGCTTGCATAAAATCTGAAATTTCACACAACCAATCCTGTTGTGGGGATTTTCCTGCTGATCATCAGGCAAGGGAGCTGCTAGAGCAGCTTCGGGGGAATCAGACTGTGCAGGCCCTCGGGCGAGCAAACTTGTGAACAAATGCCTTGAAAGATCCATCTTCTTCCCCGTGGCAGGCCGCTGAACGCTTGTGAGACCCAAAGCCTTGATCTGTCACCTGCTGCCTCCCAGGGTGTGCATTAGCAGGAAGCTGGATCGGAAGGCAGGGAACCAGAACTTGGACCAGCCACTCCGACAATGGGATGCGGTGCCCCAAGCAGCATCTTAACCACTGTGCCGAACGCCAGCCCCTCCTCTGCATTTCTGTCTCCAAATTGTTACAGTGAATCTTCCTTGGTCAACACACAGGCATCTTCTCATTGTTGAAACAGATCCCAAGTTAAAGGATCCGGATCTTACTAACTTGGCTGCCAGGGTTCTGCCCCTCCAGGGGTAGGTGGAGCAGGTGGCAGTGTCTGGTGATGCATTTATTTGGATTGTGCCTTTTAGCATATGTTTATTAGCTTGGCCTATTTGGGTCTGACTTTCAGTAGAAGAAGGGCACTGGATTAGATCGAATCCCAGTGGTCCCCTGACGCCTCTGGCCCTGTCATCTCCACTTGAGTCACTTTGACGTCCAGCACTAAGAATGCGGCAGCCGTGGGCCTGTGGTTCTTGTGATCTCATTTCTCTAATGTCTAGGAGTCCTGCAGAGGTGCACTGATTCTGAGGTGACAACTTTGCCAAAACAGACTGGTGTATTTCAGGTTTGTAAAGTCAGCCTACGACCGCCGGACATTCTCTCATTGTCTGGAGTCGGGATGAGGAAGTGGCTTCCCAGCGGACGCCCCGAGCTCTGATGGAGAGTCAGGTGGGAGAATGCAACGTACGCTGGCCAGGGAGCAAACCAACAATCAGCAGATGGAACTGGAACAAAGGTGGAGAGAGCTTTCCATTCATGCCGGGGAGCCCTCTCTAATCCTCAGGACTTTCTGACGCTGGGATGAGCCAGAGGCCCGGGTCAAAATGGACAGAAGATGCCTAGGGGGTAGGGATCGGGGACGGGGGCAGGTCTGTCATTCACAAGTCCTAATTCTGATTCTCCGAGTGGTGCAGGCCAGTATCCCAGAGCAGCCCGTACTGGCTTCACACGAGCAGTTTGGGAAACGGGGTTATGTGGACAGGTGAGGTTGGGAGCATACACCCATCTGGGTTCTCCACCTCCCTAGGAAGTTCTGTCTGGGTGCCAGGAATGCGTTAAATGCTTTAGGGTTAGTAACTTGTCTGAACGTGCGCCAGCCACAAGATCAGAGGTAGTGTGCTCTGATCATCTCTACCACGCGTTTGAGGAAACTGAGGCACAGAGGTTAGATACCTCGCCCAGGTCACCGGGCAAGCAGACGGCAGAGGAGGAAGTCCTGGCTATCCGTCCCCACTGCCTGTTCTCTTACCCCCGTGCTGTTCTACCTTAGAAGGGCCTCTCCCACCTCGCTGAGAGCCTGTCCTCTGACCACCCCTGTCTGCTCTCTCCGCCTTCCTTAGCGGGGCTGTTCCATCAACTGATGAAGCTTTTTCTGACATGGATTTTGCAACTGCAATACCTCTTCCCACCCTACACAGTCTATAAAAAACCCCAAGGTGTGGATGGCACAAACCTGGCTTGATGATAGGCCTTGAAGTTGTTTTATTTTTTGAACACATCTGCCTACACCCACCTCCAGCATCCACCACCACAGACACTCAAGCTGACGGGGTGAATGGTTTCATGTCCACATACACACACATGGTCACAGTGGAATTACAAGAAATCCCCAATCCAGGGAAATTAGGCCGTAGCAAATGTATTTGTACACATGCACCTAAACATTGGTTTTTTCTTAAACTCTAATTCTTGCCTCAATAATGAAAACAAAGAGAATAATAATATAATACTGAAAACAGAATATGTAATAATGTCATATAAGATAATTATAATATATAATAATAGTTCATACTTATTTAGTTTCAGGCACTATCCAAACCTCTTTCCTCACATTAACTAGCTTACTTCTCATAAAAATTCCATGAGGTGAGGCCACATTTTTATCTCCATTTAAAAGATCAGACAAAGAACCTAAGTTTGAGTTTCAGTGCCTGAACTAGAAATACAACTAGTCAGAAATGAGAGCAGGGGCCAGCACTGTGGCGCAGTGAATTAATGCCCTCACCTGCAGTGCTGGCATCCCATATGGCTACTGGTTTGAGACCCGACTGTTCCACTTCTGATCCAGCTCTCTGCTGTGGCCTGGGAAAGCAGTGGAAGATGGCCCAAGTGCTTAGGCCCCTGCACCCACATGGGAGACCCAGAAGAAGCTCCTGGCTCCTGGCTTTGGATCAGTGCAGCTCAGCTGTTGCGGCCAATTGGGGAGTGAACCAGCGGATATGGAAGACCTCTCTCTCTCTCTCTCTCTCTCTCTCCCTGCCTCTCCTCTCTCTGTGTAACTTTGACTTTCAAATAAATAAAGAAATGTTCCCCTGGGCCTTTGTAGCCACCCCTTGTGTTTGAATTGCCTTCCCTTGTCCTTCCGTTTCTGCTTAGCCCTTCCACCACCCTGCTTCTGCAGCCCCAGGCACACCCTCAGCTGCAGGTTCTTGGCCCTCGCCCACCTTCCTCTACAATTCGAGAGGGTTTTTTTTTTTTTTTCACTTTTTGACAGGCAGAGTGGACAGTGAGAGAGAGAGAGAGAAAGGTCTTCCTTTGCTGTTGGTTCACCCTCCAATGGCCGCCACGGCCGGCACACCGTGCTGATCCGATGGCAGGAGCCAGGTACTTATCCTGGTCTCCCATGCGGGTGCAGGGTCCAAGCACTTGGGCCATCCTCCACTGTACTCCCTGGCCACAGCAGAGAGCTGGCCTGGAAGAGGGGCAACCAGGACAGAATCCGGTGCCCCGACTGGGACTAGAACCCAGGGTGCCGGCGCCGCAAGGCAGAGGATTAGCCTAGCGAGCCGCAGCACCGGCGGTTTTTTTTTTTTTTTTTTTTTTTAAGAACTTGTTTATTTGAGAACAGTTTTAGATTTGGAGAAAGTTTGTGAAAATAGTTCAGAGTTCTCACACACCCCACATTCCGTTTTCCCTATGATTGATATCCATTTAACAAGCCAAGTGACACAGTTAGAAAGCCAACATTGGCATACTATTTAACTGAATTCCATAAACTTATTCAAGTTTCCTTGACTTGTATCAAGAGCCTACTTTCTGTTCCCGAGTCCCAGCAGAATCCCACGTGCTGTCTCCTTAGGTTCCTCTCGACAGCAACCGTTTTCAGACCTTCCCTGGTTTTTAATTATCTTGGCAGTTTTGAGGAATACTGGTAAGGTATTTGTAGAATGTCCCTCAGCTGGAATCTGTCATATTTTGCTGATGATTAGAATGGGTTTTGAGGAAGAAATCCCAAAAAGATAAACACCAAAGAGGTTAAAAAAAAAAAAAAAAAAAAAACAGTCATTCTCACGGCTGCCATTGGCCTAGCTGTTGAGACACCGGTTAGGACATCGACATCCCACACTGGAGTCCTTGGGTTCCATTGCTGGCTCCGCCTCCTTATTCCAGCTTGCTGCCAACGCAGACCATCGAAGGTAGCAGTAATGGTTCAACACAGCCACTTTAAGAAAGTCTGCCCTGGTAAACGGTTGACTTCCGTTCACAACCCAGTCTTGTGCTGTGGACTTCAAATGGTCGGCTGTGTGGGGCACCTGCTCCTAAGTGATGGGACAGTAAGAGGAGCTTTACCTAGGAATCGGCATCAGTCTTCCTGTGACCTGTTCCAAGGGCAGCTGATGGGTAGTCAGAGGATTAGTTAATTGGCCCAGAGTCTGTCAAGCTACCTGGAGATGCCAAGCTCTAGCCAACGACCAATGACTCCACCTTTTCAGAAAACAAAACTGCCCCCAACTTCTGCCAGTGGCCAAAGGCCATGAGTAAACCAAGAGCCAGCAACCTCATGAGCTGGAAGGAATCTGAAGTAGGTTCAGGTCTGGTGCTTTCTCTAATGTTTATGTCCACTATCTTAGTCCATTCCTGCTGCTATGACAAAATGCTTGTGACTGGGTAATTTGTAAGAAGATACACCTATTTGTCCACAATTCTGGAGACAGTGAAGTCCAAGGTTAAGCATCAACAGGTTTGGTATTTGGTAAGGGCTGCTCTCCACCTTGTGCAGCCTCTGGAGGGTGAACACTGTTCCCTGCAGCCCTTTGATAGGGCACTAATCCTACCTGTGAGGGCAGAGCTGTGATTGCCTAATCACGGGCTAATGGTCCTACCTCTTAACACTTAACACCACAGCACTGGGGATCAAGTTTCAATATGAAGTTTCAAGCCATCACATCAACCTCAGCAGATCAATGTTATGATTTAACAATCCCTGAAGAGTTTACTGTCTTGTCCTGACTCCTGGCTATGTGGAATTGCATTGCTTGCACAGGGTCTGAGGCCACGAGGCTGAGAATTCATGTAGATCTTAAGAGCAAATGTCCTTCCTTGTTGTAGCTGTAATGAGCTTGGGAGGGTTAGGATGCTTCTTCAGTTCTCTGGGTGTAGTGGGAGGGTTCGCAGGTCAAGCCCTGGGCCCCTTCCTACAATGACAAAACTTGTTTGATGTTTCTTGGACAGGTGAACTATGGTTTTAGTCATTTGAATAAAAGTACCATGAAGACCAGGATTTTTCTTCTTTCTCTCTTGCTGCCATTTACTGTCCCTAGAATAGTGTTAGGCCTACAGCTAGAAGTTTATCACAAGTGATTAAGCAAATAAATTATTATATTTGAAGCTTTCTCTCTCAGGCTTCTCCCTGTTTGGAACATTCTTGTCCAGAGTCACCTGGTTCAATTCCTCCCTGTAGGTCTTGTAGGCTCAAAAGCCAGCTCCAAGGCTGGTGCCGTGGCTCACTAGGCTAATCCTCCGCCTAGCAGCGCCGGCACACTGGGTTCTAGTCCCAGTCAGGGCGCCAGATTCTGTCCCGGTTGCCCCTCTTCCAGGCCAGCTCTCTGCTGTGGCCAGGGAGTGCAGTGGAGGATGGCCCAAGTGCTTGGGCCCTGCACCCCATGGGAGACCAGGAGAAGCACCTGGCTCCTGGCTTCAGATCAGCGCGGTGCACCAGCCGCAGCGCACCGGCCGCGGAGGCCATTGAGGGGTGAATCAACGGCAAAAGGAAGACCTTTCTCTCTGTCTCTCTCTCTCACTGTCCACTCTGCCAGTAAAAAAAAAAAAAAAAGCCAGCTCCACAGAGACATCTCCCCGATGACCCTCCCTAAAATGATTACCTTCTATCATTTTTATTTTTCTTTGCTTGATTTTCCCCTGTAACTTTTGTACACAGAGTGCTTAAAAAACTTCTTGGAGGGGCCCACAAAGCATAGTAGATTAAGCTGCTGCCTGAGACACAGGCATCCCACAAGGGCCTTAGTTCAAGTCCTGGCTGCTCTAATTCTGACCCAGCTCCCTGCTAATGCACCTGGGAAAGCAGTGTAAGATATTCAAGTCCATAAGCCTCTGCCACCCACACAGGAGACCCAGTTGAAACTCCAAGCTCCTAGCTTCAGCCTGGCCTAGTCCCAGGTGTTGCAGCCATATGGGGAATGAACCAGTGGATAGAAGATTGATGTTTCTCTTTCTCTTTCTCTCTCTCTCTCTGTAACTCTTTCAGATAAATAATACATAATTTTTTAGGTTCATGGAAAATGGAATGAGATGTTTATTTTGATGCAAAAAGAAACTGAAGTCCATGCAGCTTTTACCCAGTGCACATTTCCTGTGAACTCTGGAAGACCCCTCGTAGTCATGAGTTCCCTGTTGCTCTCCCCAGGGATGAGACCCTGCAGGCAGAGCAGCCGTCTCCTGCGCATTGCTGTGTCCCTGGCACCTAGAACAGCATTTGGCAAGAGTCAGCACTCTATAACCACTCTGATAGGTGAGATAGTAGGTGAATGAATGCATCATCCGTGGGAAGAGCTTAGCACAGTGACGGGAACATACCGAGTGACAGATAAATGCTTGAAGGGTGTTGATGGTGACACTCAGACGCGACTGTCAGACTGCTACACTGCGAATTGGCTTTGGACAACCCTCAGTGTATGCCCTGGAAGGTTGGCAAGGGTAAAAGGCTGTCCTCCGACCCGACCTGTCCTTCCTCCTTGTCACCAACAGACACTCTAAAACAGTACTTTTACCAACTTTTACACTTCTCCCTCTTGGTGTACTTATGAAAAGGCACTAGGATAGCTCATCCTCTTTTCTCAATTCTTGAATTAAAATATTTCCAGATCATTTACACTAACATGTAAATGACTAACAGCCATATTATCCCTGCATCCCATTCCATCCCAGCCACCTGGTTTCCCGGCTTCTGAACTTACATCCCTTTGCCGTCATTTGTGCTATCGTGGGCCAACCCTCCTCCATCCTGATCCATTTCACTCCTAAAGATGCTCTCAGCGCCGGCTTTACCTCTCCGTGTAGCTCAGCTTCATATTTTCCAGTTTTTCCTCCTCTCCCTGGCTTTCCACGCAGCTTCCTCCTCCTTCCCTTAGAGCCCTCCTCACAGGGCACTGTGTGGAGCCAGGCCTCCCTCTCAGCCCAGAAATGAACTCTGGGATAGCAGGGGTCCTGCCGGGGGCAGGAAGGATAGGTGGTTCTGATTTGACCCAGTAGAGAGGGTTCCGCAGGGCTGCAGACTTGGCTGCCAGAGCTCCTAGGTTCTGGTCCTGCCTCTCCCTTTCAATTTGTGAGACCTGACAGTGACTACATCACAGCATGCCAAAGATGTGCCATCAGAACACAGATGGAATTACCACGTCTCTAAGGATCAACCACCACAGTCCAATGGATGGCTCTACAAAGACAGGAACTCTGGAACGGGGCAATGTAGGGGATGACATGGGATGGGCGGGGAAACAGTCACTCTCTGCTGTTCCACCCACAGGGATTCATTGATGAGATCATGTGGGACCAGACACAAAGACACAGACACTGGGTGAACGTATTTTGAAACAGCTCCTGAGTTTATTATGCTTGTGAATTCAGCAGGAAGTGCAGGTGTCTCCCTGAAATCACCAGGCTGACTCCTTCAGCTCAGAGACAGCACTGGGGGCCCAGGGGCAGGCGCCCAGGTCACAGCCTCTGCCAACCACACCTCAGGAAGTGAGCATCAGCAAAGGGCAGGACACAGACTCTGTCCCAACACTGCCCTGCACTCTCCTAACACAGGCATCCCTGCCTGATGGGAACCTGGGATCTGCACACACACACACAGGAGCCTAAGACACCACCTGCCTGAAGCACCTGCTCTTCTCCCCCAGGAGGAAGACTGGGGCCAGGGCGACGCTGCAGAACAAGCTGCGGGAGGCCCGTCACTCCCGGGTCATCTACTGGAACTTCTGCTGGAACCAGTGCTCGTCCTCCTGCTGGGCTGGCTGTGTCTGGTGCTGCTGGCACTCCTGGTCCTGCTGCTCCCTCTGTTGGTCCTCCTGGTCATCCCACTGATCCCACTGCTGGTTCTGATGTTTGTTCTGTTGAACCTGCTGGTCCCACTGATCCATGTGCTGGACCTGCTGCTTCCTCTGTTGGTCCTGCTGGTCTACCCACTGAGAGGTCTTCCCGGCTTTGATGCCTGATGTAGTTACACAACTGGGCTTAGCAGTGGTTGTGACTTGTGTCTGGACTGGGCTTGCAGTGGTGGTCTCTGGGATCTCTACTGACTCTGTAGGGGAGGTCTCTTGGGCCTGGTTTGGAGTGGTAGGAGCAGGTCTTCTCCCTTTGATCTGCTCTGTAGGGACATTCTCTTGGGCTTGTTTTGGGGTGGTATGAGTGGTTCCTCTGCCCTTGATCTGCCCAGTAGTAGGGGTGGTCTCTGCAATTTGCACCTGCTCTGTGGTGGTGATCTGCTTGGTCTTGACTGCCTCGGTAGGGAAGGGCTCCTGCCTACGTGTCTTGCAGCCAACCAGAGTGGAGCTCACCAACTTGAGATTGGATTCTGGATACTTCTTACGACACACTCTGGTCTCCAGGATGGCCTTGGAGTCTTCACAGATGTATTTTTGGCGGCTCAGGTGCCAGGTAATCTGTGTCCAGTAGATAGTAGCATTATCCAAACAATGTAGGCACGCGGCTGGATCCCCCATGAAGACACAGGAAAACACGTGATCCAGTCGGATGCAATCCACCTGCAGAGAGACGTTCCCTTGTTTAGTCACAGTCATGTTGCATTTGGCTTGGTCTCTGGTGATGAACCCGCCGGTGACTATGACCTGGGGTAGGGAATCTTCAGGCATACTTGGTGGCTTCCCCGGAGTGACCCGTGGACCCCTGTCTGACAGTCTGTTACGTCCACTCTTTACTCCATTGTGGGCCTCCATCAAGAGCTCCCGAGAGGCCAGGAAGAGAAAGGAGAGCAAACCAAGGCTGCAGATCTTCATGGCTCAGCTGGGTGGGCACCTGTTTGATAAAAGGCAGGGGTTAGTGCCGAGCAGCAGGGGTGCAGGGCTACAGACTGGCCTCCCTCCACCCTGCCGCAGGCCTACCTGCTTAGGTAGACCAAGCATCCTCTGGCTCCTGGCATGACAGGGCAAGCAGCCCAACTGTCCCCGTCCCCACGTCTCCCCTGTACCCAGGTGGCCTTGGAGGCCATCTCCCACTGCCCATCCCTGGCGCAGGCCTCTGAGGCCGTGGCGGGAGCCGTGGACACTGGGAGGAGGTGCCATTTCCAAGAGGGATGACACTGCTGGTGCCCCTGGAAAGAGGCAAAGAGATGAGGCCGACGGCCCCGCAGGCCACACCCTTCAGGGTGACCTGGCAGAGGGGAAGGGACCCTCGGAGTAAGCGGTAGAGGAATTTGGAAGCCGTGGGTGGGTCCCGGCTTCCTGAAGAAGACTCTGGGGCTGGGCCCACCAATTCACGGGAAGCCACTCTAGGCCGGTGGGCAGTCTGTGTGCGGACCAGGGAGGGAACGCGTAGGAGAAGGAAGCAGACATCATTGGAAGTACCAGCAGCCCTGCCTGCACGCTGAAGGCTTCGCCGGTGAGCTACCCATGGCCCCCATGGCCCACCGCCCTCCTGTTCTGCAGTGCCCGTGGCCGACGTTTGCTCACAGTGGGCCCGGGCAGTCCCGTGGGCCTGGGCACGGCGCTGCAGCCCGGGCCTCCAGAACACCGGAGGAGCCGTCGGGGCTGGGTGCGGACGCAGCGCACCTGCAGTCGTTGCTGAGGAGGGCAGAGGGCTTTGGGCCATTGCAGACAGAGGGGGCGTGGACTCGCATCTTGCAGCACCCGCGGCTTTAAGCAGGGCGCCGAACCTAAGGACAGGGGCTGCGCTTCCAGGAAGTCCTTCCCGTCACGTTTGCTCAGGTCCAAAACCCTGGAGCAAAGCAAGAGGCAGCGGCATCTGGAGCTCACAGAGCCGCCTGTGGCCACGCAGGCCCACGGGGAGTGGGCAGGGGCAGGGGCAGGGGCAGGGAGGAGCTGGCAGGAGCCGGCACCTGGAGCACGCCGAGCCTGCAACCTCACACTGTCGCCGTCCACCAGGCTCGGGCACCCTGAAGCTGAGGAATCTTCACTAACAAAACTCGCTCTCGCCTTCCAGACCCGGGGGAGACAGCTGTGCCCGTTTTACAGCCAGGAAGCTGAGCTGTAAGATAGTGAAAATTTCCCCTAAGATAAGTCCACACGGTCACGGATACTGACAAGATAGGCAGCAGCGGGCGCTCCTGCATTCCGGGAGCGGCTGGAAGCCCTGCCTGCTTCCATCTCCCAGCGGCCGGGATGGGCTCATCCACACTGAGACAAGAAGCCTGGGAGGCTGGGGCGGACAGCAGGACGGCAATTCCTCCTCCACAGCTGGGACCCGGGGCCGAATCGCACCCGCCACGGAGTGATGCTCAGGGGAGAGCCAGACAGGACGCACTGAGCAGGTGACCGCCACACACAGAGTGGATGGAGACCCTTCGTATTATTCTGTTGGGGATGACGTGTCCTTCCCACACACTGAGCAACTCTCTCCCTCCAGACTTCTTTAGAAAAACAGACCTTGGAGTAATTTTGTATTGAGAGAAAACGTAAAGATCTTCTTCTGCCTCACCCCCCTATCTCGGGATCGCCCACGTCAGCCTCTTGAGCTCAAACAGTGCATTCACAAGTACTGAAGCAGTATTGATGCGTTATTATTAAAATTATTTGGACTTTTGTTAGTTTATACGTAGTGCTTCTTTTTATTCCTAATAGACTGACTTTTAAAGCAGTTTTAGGTTCGCAGGCAAATGGAGCAGGAAATAGTTTTCAGGGATTCCCCTGACTCCACATAGTACAGCATCCCCCACTGTCAACATCACTCCCCAGAGCGGTATTTTTAAGTTTATGTGTTTGGGGTTTTTTTAGTTTTAACATTTAACAGTTTTTGGCATTGTGCCACATCCATGTGTAGACATTATATACATACACGTATATACTAATTCTTCTTGAAGACATTAATACCACAATGTGAGGGGTTCATGACAATGATCAAATGTGTGGAAAGAAGGGCATATTTCATTCACCTGGTATGACTCACTGAGGCAATGCCAATATACCATCCACACAATTTCTATACTCCATATATGTATCAACTTCCACAAATAAAATGTGATATTTTGTCTTTCTGGGTCAGACTGATTTCATTTAACATAATGTTTGATCGCCATCCAGTTCCATCCATTTTCTTGCAAATGTCAGGATTTCATTCTTTTTATGGCTGTATAATATTCCATCACGTCTATATACCACATTTTCTTTATCCAGCCATCAGTTGATACATAATTGTGTGACAATCCACAACCCTGTATCGAGAGGGCATGGTCATCAAAAGTCTTCATTTCAATTCTTGATGTTGCCCATTCTCTGAGTTCTGAAACACAGCATGACCCCCATCCACCACTGCAGAACCCAGGGGTGGATTCGCTGCCTTAGCATCCCTGTGTGCTTTACCCACTCATCCCTGCCTCCGCCCCACCCCTGGCAACCCCTGACCTTGGTACTATCTCCATAGCCTCGCTTTCCACGAAGTCCTGTAGTCGCAATAAAATAGAGTGCAGCCTTTTAGGATGTTTCTTTTACCTAAGAATATACACTCAAGTTTCCTTTGTGGCTTGATGGTTCCTTTATCTTTAGCACTGATAGTAAATACCTCAGTGTCTGAATGTATCATGGTGTATAAGCTCATCTATTAAAAGACATCTTGGTTGTGAGCAAGTGCTTATGTGGTCCTAAGTTTTAGCTCATTTTGACAAATGCCAGGGAACAAGATTGCTGGATCAATTAAGATTTGTAAGAAGCCACCACGGTATCTTGCCACCTGGCTGTGTTCTGCATTCTCACCAGCAGTGAATGAGCGCTCCCACAGATCCACATGCCGCCAGCATACGGTGTTGCCAGTGTTTTGCATTTGGGCCACTCATACTGGTAGGTATGAGTGTCATTTCACTTTGCAGTGCCCTATGCGTACAATACAGAGCGCCTTTCTGTTTGCTTCTTTGCCATCGTCCTAATTCATGAGGTGTCTCATCTGCTGACTGTTGTAACTGAGTTGTTTCCCCTTGTTCGTTACCAGCCCTTTATTACATGTGTTTGCAAAGATTTTTGCCCAGTCCACGGTTTGTCTTTTTATTCTTAGTGTCTTTGATAGAACAGAAATTTTTTTATTTTAATTAAGTCCAGCTTATTTTTTTCCCTCTCATAAATGATGTTGTTAGTGGCATATAAAAAAAGTCATGGGTCTGGCACCATGGCGTAGCGGATAAAGCCAATGCCTGCAGCTCCGGTAGCACATATGGGCACTGGTTCGAGTCCTGGCTGCTTCACTTCTGATCCAGCTTTCTGCTATGGCCTGGGAAAGCAGTGGAAGATGGCCCAAGTCCTTGGGCCCCTGCATCCATGTGGAATACCAGGAAGGAGCTCCTGGCTCCTGGCTTCGGATCAGCGCAGCTCCTGCCATTGTGGCCATTTAGGGAGTAAGCCAACAGATGGAAAAACTCTCTCTCTCTCTTTGCCTCTGCTTCTTTGTAACTTTGCCTTTCAAATAAATAAATAAATCTTTAAAAAGTCATTATTAAACCCAAGGTCACCTTAATTTCCTCCTATGGTGTCTTCTAGGAGTTCACAGTTTTGTGTTCTACATTTGGGTCCATGATTCACTTTGAGTATGATCCGATTTTGTCCCCTCTCTATTAGTGGTTGCCCCAAAAGCTACACACGCACAGTCCTAAGACGGCACCACCTCGTGGGTAGTGCAGATATCCTAGAGGACACCAGTTCCTCCCTCCCTTCCTTGTTGACATTGCTGCCACCCATTTCACTTACCCCAGGTGATATCATCATCACCCCATACGTTGTTACCTGTTATTTCAAAATGAAATGTCACTTAGATCGAGTAAAGAGAAGAAAAATAGGTTTTGTTTTATCTTCATTTATTGCTCCTCTGTCACTCTTATTTTTAAAATTTTTTATTTTCATTTTATTTGAAAGAGAGACAGACACAGACAGGGATCTCCCATCTACAAGTCCACTCCTCAAAAGCCCACAACAACCAGAACTAGGCCAGGTCAAAGTCAGAAACCCAGAACTCAATTTAGATCTCCCACATGAGTGGCTGGGACCCAAGAACTTGAGTCATTACTGCTGCCTCCTAGGTAAGCATTAGCAGGAAGCCGGACCTGAAGCAGAGGAGCTGGGACTTGAACCGGACATTCCAGTATGGAATGCAGGTATCTTAACCACGGCACCAAATGCCCCTCCCTCTTCCTTCTTCAGGTGCCTCCAGGTTCCTGATCCACATCATGTTTCCTTCACCCTCAGAACATCTTTGAACACATCTGGCAAAGCGGCTCCGCTGCTGGTGAATTTCCTTGGTTTAAGAAAGTCTCTATTCCTCCTTGACTTTTGAAGAATAATTTCATTGTACCTAGAGTTCTAAATTGGTCGATTTCTCTTTCAACGCTTTATTTCACTCTACTCTCGTCTTCTCTGAATGGTTTCTGATGAGAGGTCTGCTGTAGTTATTTTCCCACTCCTCCTAAGGTTAGGTGCTTCTATTAACATTTTTTACTTCCTTAATTGCATGTATTTTTGGGATTCCATGGGATGTTTCAGTACTGGTGCTTTTTACCCTCTGTCTTCTTTCAAAGTTTTCTCTCTCTGTTGTCTGACTGTCATACACCTAGGTATAGACTTTTGCATATGTACCTTGTTGGATATCTTCTGAGTTTTTTAAAAAAGATTTATTTATTTGTTATTTGAAAAGCAGAGTTACAGAGAGAGGGAGAAACAGTGAGAGACAGAGATCCCCTATCTGCTGATTCACTCCCCAAATGGCCACAACGGGCAAGGCTGGACCAGGCCAAAGCCAGGAGCTGCCTCTGGGTTTCCCACCTGGGTACAGGGGCCCAAGCCCTTGGGTCATCTGCTGCTGTTTTCCCAGGTGCATTAGCAGAGAACTGGATCTGAAGTGGAGCAGCCAGGACACCAACCAGCACCATATGTGATGTCTGTGTCACCGGCGGTAGCTTCACCTGC
Organism: Oryctolagus cuniculus; assembly: GCF_964237555.1. Classification (NCBI taxonomy): domain Eukaryota; kingdom Metazoa; phylum Chordata; class Mammalia; order Lagomorpha; family Leporidae; genus Oryctolagus; species Oryctolagus cuniculus. Next base: position 11,472,255 of record NC_091433.1, on the reverse strand, counting down.
TGCACCACAATGCTGGCCCCTTTTCTGAGCTTTCTGAGTCTGCAGTTCAGTGTGTGTCGTTGATTTTGGAGTGCTCTTGCCTATCACTACTTTAAATATCATTTCTTCTCCATTCTCATCTCTATCACTACACAGACGCTGCGCCTTTGTCATTGTCCCACAGTGTATTATAGCCCCTTGTAGATGCCAGAGCTTCGAAATCTCTCATGTGCTTCTTTAAAAAAAACTCACTTTTATTTTGTGGTTAATGATCTCCACTCTTTGTGCATATGTGGTTTTTCATTAACATAAAAAGAACGAATTTCATGCAGTTCACACATAAATTTATAAGAATATAATGAGGGGCTGGCACTGTGGCATTAATAATGGGTAAAGCCATCACCTGCAGTGCCGGCATCCATATGGGCGCCAGTTCATGTCCTGACTGTTCCACTTCCAGTCCAGCTCTCTGCTATGGCCTGGGAAAGCAGTAGAAGGTGGCCCAAGTCCTTGGGCCCCCACACCCACGTGGGAGACCTGGAAGAAGCTCCTGGCTCCTGGCTTCAGATCAGCACAGCTCCAGTCATTGCTGCCAGTTGAGGAGTGAACCAGCGGATTGAAGACCTCTCTCTCTCTCTCTCTCTCTCTCTCTCTCTCTCTGCCTCTCCTTCTCTCTCTGAATAACTCTGACTTTCAAATAAATAAATAAATCTTTTTTAAAAATAATATAATGATACTTCCCTCCTTCCTTTAATTTTTGCACTGCATTTTTAATTTGTTTTATAATCACAGTCTTGATCCTCCACTAAATAAAGTGTTCAACAAGCAAACAGTAGAAACACCACTATTGTGCAGGAATATAGACAAGGGTTATAGACAATAATCAAATCCCAAGATGTCAGTTTCTCTCATTAGGATTTTTTTTCTGTACTCTGTAATTAGCTACCGCAAATCAGATAAAATATGTGATATTTGTCTTTTTGGGTCTGCTCATTTCACCACATGCATTCATTCATTTTGTTGCAAAAGACAGGATTTCATTCATTTTTGGACTGAACAGTAGTCCACTGTGTGTACGCCCACACTTCCTCTGTCCAACCATCAGCTGACAGTCATGTCCCTCTTTCCACGCCCTCTCTTGACTTTAGCTGTCTGTGTGCTCTCCTGAAATCCTGCTGTGCTGTCAGCTGCAAGCTACTGTTACTCTGCAGAGTATTGATGTAGTGGTAAGGTATCAGGGAGGGAGAGCATTTGATAATCTCCTGATTAAAACGCAACCTTTTAGGAACTGAGCGTTCAGCCCAGCAGTTAAGACACTGCTTGGGACGCCCACATCCCATGCCTGGGTTCAAGCCGGGCTCGACTTCCAGTTCCAGCGTCACACTAGTACACAGCTGGGAGGCAGCAGTGATGGCTCAAGGAGTCGCGTTCCTGCCGTCCATGTAGGAAATGCAGGTGGAGCTCCCGGCTTCCTGGTCATCACAAGTCTTTACGGAACACACCAGGGGATGGGAGGTTCTCATACTCTCCCTATCCTTCTCCTTATCCCTCTGAGATAAATAGTGTTTAAAATCTTTTCTAAATAAATAAAACCAGCCTTTAGGTACCTGGGTCTTGGAACTGACTTCCACACGTGTTTCTTCATGGTAGATTACCACACACACACACACATACACACCACCACCACCATCAGCGCCTTACATCTCTCTCCACCTACAGCAGTCTGTGAAGTCCGTCCAGCCTCTCCTATACCCTTCTCCAACTACAGCGTTCCCAGTCTATTCCCTTGAAGCCCTGGCCCCAGAGGATTTATGGGGGCACACATGAGAATCTAAAGGCTCCTGGAGGGAAAGCCCATGAAAGTTTGGGAGCCTCCAGTACTACTGGCCCCTAGTCTCTCATGCTCACATTAGTCCACACTCCATCTCAAGCAACTTGTTAAAACCACCACCTATGGGGCCACCACTGTGGCGCAGCTGGTTAAGCCGCTGTCTGCAATGACAGAATCCCCTATGGGAGCTGGTTTGAGTCCTGGCTGCTCTGCTTCTGATCCAGTTCCCTGCTACTAATGCACCTGGAAAAGCAGCAGGAGATGACTCAAGTACTGGGCCCCTGCCTCCCATGATGTGGGAGACCCAGACAGAGCTCCTGGTTCCTAGCTTTAAAATTCTCTCTCTCTCTCTCTCTCTCTCTCTCTCTCTTCCTTCGATAACTCTGCCTATCAAATAAACAAATCTTATTAAAAAGTAAATAAATAAACAAATAAATCTTACTTAAAAATAAATAAATCTTATTTTTAAGAATTACCACCTGGGTGTTGGCACTGTGGCATACTAGGTTAAGCCATTGCCTGCAGCACCGGTAACGCATATGGGCACCAGTTCATGTCCTGGCTGCTCCACTTCCAATCCAGCTCTCTGCTAAGGGCCTGAGAAAGCAGTGGAGGATGGCCCAAGTGCTTAGGACCTGCACCCACATGGGAGACCTGGAAGAGGATCCTGGGTATTTGGGGAGTGAGTCAGAGGATGAAAGACCTTTCTCTCTCTTTCCCTCCATCTGTAACTCTGCCTCTCAAATAAATAAAAACATAAATCTTAAAAATAATTACTACCTACAAATTTCCTCCAGTCTTTGGCTCCAATAGCTTCTCGCCAGGTAGCACATGTGGAGGCACCTGTCTCTCTCCAGGTATACACATGTGGAGGCACCTGTCTCTCTCTAGGTATACACATGTGGAGGCACCTGTCTCTCTAGCTATACACATGTGGAGGCACCTGTCTCTCTCTAGGTATACACATGTGGAGGCACCTGTCTCTCTCCAGGTATACACATGTGGAGGCACCTGTCTCTCTCCAGGTATACACATGTGGAGGCACCTGTCTCTCTCTAGGTATACACAAGTGGAGGCACCTGTCTCTCTCCAGGTATACACATGTGGAGGCACCTGTCTCTCTCCAGGTATACACATGTGGAGGCACCTGTCTCTCTCTAGGTATACACAAGTGGAGGCACCTGTCTCTCTCTAGGTATACACATGTGGAGGCACCTGTCTCTCTCCAGGTATACATATGTGGAGGCACCTGTCTCTCTCCAGGTATACATATGTGGAGACACCTGTCTCTCTCCAGGTATACACATGTGGAGGCACCTGTCTCTCTCCAGGTATACACAAGTGGAGGTACCTGTCTCTCTCCAGGTATACACATGAGGAGGCACCTGTCTCTCTCTAGGTATACACATGTGGAGGCACCTGTCTCTCTAGCTATACACAAGTGGAGGCACCTGTCTCTCTCCAGGTATACACATGTGGAGACACCTGTCTCTCTCCAGGTAAGCACATGAGGAGGCACCTGTCTCTCTCTAGGTATACACATGTGGAGGCACCTGTCTCTCTCCAGGTATACACAAGTGGAGGCACCTGTCTCTCTCCAGGTATACACATGTGGAGGCACCTGTCTCTCTCTAGGTATACACATGTGGAGGCACCTGTCTCTCTCTAGGTATACACAAGTGGAGGTACCTGTCTCTCTCCAGGTATACACATGTGGAGGCACCTGTCTCTCTCCAGGTACACACATATGGAGACACCTGTCTCTCTCCAGGTATACACATGAGGAGGCACCTGTCTCTCTCCAGGTATACACATGAGGAGGCACCTGTCTCTCTCCAGGTATACACATGTGGAGGCACCTGTCTCTCTCCAGGTATACACATGTGGAGGCACCTGTCTCTCTCCAGGTATACACATGTGGAGGCACCTGTCTCTCTCTAGGTATACATATGTGGAGGCACCTGTCTCTCTCTAGGTATACACATGTGGAGGCACCTGTCTCTCTCCAGGTATACACATGAGGAGGCACCTGTCTCTCTCCAGGTATACACATGTGGAGGCACCTGTCTCTCTCCAGGTATACACATGTGGAGGCACCTGTCTCTCTCTAGGTATACACATGTGGAGGCACCTGTCTCTCTCCAGGTATACACATGAGGAGGCACCTGTCTCTCTCCAGGTATACACATGTGGAGGCACCTGTCTCTCTCCAGGTAAGCACATGAGGAGGCACCTGTCTCTCTCTAGGTATACACATGTGGAGGCACCTGTCTCTCTCCAGGTATACACATGTGGAGGCACCTGTCTCTCTCCGGGTATACACATGTGGAGACACCTGTCTCTCTCCAGGTATACACATGTGGAGGCACCTGTCTCTCTCCAGGTATACACATGTGGAGGCACCTGTCTCTCTCCAGGTATACACATGTGGAGGCACCTGTGTCTCTCCAGGTAAGCACATGTGGAGGCACCTGTCTCTCTCCAGGTATACACATGTGGAGGCACCTGTCTCTCTCCAGGTATACACATGTGGAGACACCTGTCTCTCTCTAGGTATACACATGTGGAGGCACCTGTCTCTCTCCAGGTAAGCACATGTGGAGGCACCTGTCTCTCTCTAGGTATACACATGTGGAGGCACCTGTCTCTCTCTCTAGGTATACACATGTGGAGGCACCTGTCTCTCTCTAGGTATACACATGTGGAGGCACCTGTCTCTCTCCAGGTATACACATATGGAGGCACCTGTCTCTCTCCAGGTAAGCACATGTGGAGGCATCTGTCTCTCTCTAGGTATACATGTGGAGGCACCTGTCTCTCTCCAGGTATACACATGTGGAGGCACCTGTCTCTCTCCAGGTATACACATGTGGAGGCACCTGTCTCTCTCCAGGTATACACATGTGGAGGCACCTGTCTCTCTCCAGGTAAGCACATGTGGAGGCACCTGTCTCTCTCTAGGTAAGCACATGTGGAGGCACCTGTCTCTCTCCAGGTATACACATGTGGAGGCACCTGTCTCTCTCCAGGTATACACATGTAGAGGCACCTGTCTCTAGGTATACACATGAGGAGGCACCTGTCTCTCTAGGTATACACATGTGGAGGCACCTTTCTCTCTCTAGGTATACACATGTGGAGACACCTGTCTCTCTCCAGGTATACACATGTGGAGACACCTGTCTCTCTCCAGGTATACACATGTGGAGGCACCTGTCTCTCTCCAGGTATACACAAGTGGAGGCACCTGTCTCTCTCCAGGTATACACATGTGGAGGCACCTGTCTCTCTCCAGGTATACACATGTGGAGGCACCTGTCTCTCTCCAGGTATACACATGAGGAGGCACCTGTCTCTCTCCAGGTATACACATGAGGAGGCACCTGTCTCTCTACACTTGCAGCAGCAGCTTGCCCTGCATTCACTTCTATGGTAGTTCTAAGGGAAGTCATGGGTTTTCAACTTTCCCAGCCTGTTTTTTTAAAGAGAAAAAGTGATGGCATCCAAACCCTGAACCTGAAGTCCCTACTTAATGCTTTTATTTTCAAAGTGTGCTTCTTCGTTTTAGTAGATTCTATTGGATACTTCCTTGATCCACAGAATATTTGGAGTCTTGTTTTTGTTCTACTTTGATATAACTGCTGCTGTGAATGTTCCGAGTAAAAGACGTTGACTGGTTCTGTCAAAAGCTCCCACAGAGCACAAGGCCTGCAGCAACACCAGCTTCCTCTTACTTCCTGGCCTGGAAGTCCTGGCACCACCTCTGTCTCTCTCTTGGAGCCCTGAGGACACTTGCATGCAACATACATTTTGGAAATAGAAGAGAGTTAGGACCTGAGAACCAGCTCTGGTTAATGGGAGCAAAGCACCCCACGGACGAATGTTTTTCCCTTTTAGCTCTGAGGGAGACAAGAATTTGAAAAGGCCCTCCGAAGTGTCTGGTGGGACAAAACACCTGTCCCGTGCAGCAGTAGCCAATTCAACCATTCTTTCTTGTCTGTGTGTCCCCATCTACTCCCAAATTTCTGCTTCCTGACAACCTATGTAAAAGCCTTTTCCTTAGGTTCTTTTTTTTTTTTTTAATTTTTGACAGGCAGAGTGGACAGTGAAAGAGACAGAGAGGAAGGTCTTCCTTTGCCGTTGGTTCACCCTCCAATGGCCGCCACGGCCGGCGTTCCGTGCTGATCCGATGGCAGGAGCCAGGTACTTATCCTGGTCTCCCAAGGGGTGCAGGGCCCAAGCACTTGGGCCATCCTCCACTGCCTTCCTGGGCCACAGCAGAGAGCTGGCCTGGAAGAGGGGCAACCGGGACAGAATCCAGTGCCCTGACCAGGACTAGAACCCGGTGTGCCGGCGCCACAAGGCGGAGGATTAACCTAGTGAGCCGCAGCACCGGCCTTCCTTAGGTTCCTTTTTTTTTTTTTTTCTTTTTTTTTTTGACAGGCAGAGTGGACAATGAGAGAGAGAGACAGAGAGAAAGGTCTTCCTTTGCTGTTGGTTCACCCTCCAATGGCCGCCGCGATGCAGCCGGCGCACCGTGCTGATCCAAAGGCAGGAGCCAGGTACTTATCCTGGTCTCCCATGGGGTGCAGGGCCCAAGCACTTGGGCCATCCTCCACTGCACTCCCTGGCCACAGCAGAGAGCTGACTTGGAAGAGGGGCAACAGGGACAGAATCCAGTGCCCTGACCAGGACTAGAACCCGGTGTGCCGGCGCCACAAGGCGGAGGATTAACCTAGTGAGCCGCGGCGCTGGCCCCTTCCTTAGGTTCTAATTCTGGGGAATCCAAGCTAAGAAATAAGGTTATATAAAGAGAAATTCTAGGGGCTGGCCCTGTGGTATAGTAGGTAAAGCCACCTGCAGCGCTGGTATCCCCTATGGGTGCCAGTTCAAGACCCAGTTGCTCCACTTCCAGTCCAGCTCTCTGCTATGGCCTGGGAAAGCAGTGGAAGATGGCCCAAGTGCTTGGGCCCAGGTCTCCCCACGTGGGAGACCTGGAAGAAGCTCATGGCTCCTGGCTTCAGATCGGCACAGCTCCTGCCATTGCAGCCATTTCAGGAGTGAACCAGCAGATGGAAGACTTTTCTCTCTCTGCCACCTCCTCTATGTAACTCTGCCTTTTAAATAAATAAATAAATCTTAAAAAGAAAAAAGAGAGACAGAAATTTTATACCATCTGTTTAAGTGGAAAAATACCATCATTTCCCTTTGAGCAGGTCCACGCCCCAATAACTTTCTATGACTTCTCCACACGCCACGCCTTCTCCCCTTTGCCTCTTCTTCCCACCCTTCTACTGCATTTAGACAGCACATTGGCAGTTGTCTGCTGTCACTGACTTCACTCTATACTTTGAAAAAGTAAGAAAAAGAAAAAAGAAAGAAGAGAATGTCATCAGATGGCATTGCTTGCACTCACTTTTTTTTTTTTTTTTTTTACAGGCAGAGTGGACAGTGAGAGAGAGAGAGAGAGAAAGGTCTTCCTTTTGCCGTTGGTTCACCCTCCAATGGCTGCCGCAGTCGGCGCACCACGCCTATCCAAAGGTAGGAGCCAGGTACTTATCCTGGTCTGCCATGGGGTTCAGGGCCCAAGGACTTGGGCCATCCTCCACTGCACTCCCAGGCCACAGCAGAGAGCTGGCCTAGAAGAGAGGCAACCGGGACAGAATCCGGTGCCCCGACCGGGACTAGAACCCGGGGTGCCAGTGCCGCAAGGTGGAGGATTAGCCTAGTGAGCCGCGGCGCCAGCTGCTTACACTCAATCTTAAGAAAGGAGACCAGCAACAATTGGAAAGGCACTACTTTAGGTAGGACTTGAGGACTATCTGTTGGTCTACAGATTGCTATTTCATTCTACAAACAGTTCATTGTCTTGCTCCAGAATATAAATCAACTCCATAACAATATTTTGTTCAATTGACTTTTTATTAAAAAGATTGATTTAAAAAAAAATTACAACTGACCTCCTCAATGAAGAAAGCAGCACCCTGATTTACATACTCTTGTTAGTCCCTTATTTCAGAGGGAACTGGCTGAGCAGCACTGAAGTAGAGAGTTATCAAAGGACGACCAGAATATTTTTTAGTTGTATGACGTTCTTGTTCTGTGGGCCTTATTGATGGTACTGCATTTAATTTTCAAAAAAGAAATCTGTATACGAGGTAGGGAATTTTGTTTTTCTTGTTTCACATGGAAGGAAACTGGAGTAAAATAAAAGTTGGACCGTCTTTGGTGAAAGCAGTAGCCTCTGTGTCCCCCAGAGATCTTCACTTCTTGGTGTTTGCTAGCACTACTGTGTTGTTAGCTCCTGTGCAGTGCGTGTGACCCAAGAACACAGCAGAAGTGATATCAGATTGTAAAAGATCCCTGCCTGACTCTCCTAGGTCCCTCACTCTGGGGAAGCCAGCTCCCACGTCATGAGGACAGCCATTCATTGCTAGGACTAAGGCTCAGCCAATTGCCAGCACCAGCTTGTGGGCCACATCAGTCTGCCATCTTGGAGGAGCCACATGCCCAGTCCAGCCTCAGATAACCACAGCTTTTCCTGACATCTTAATCCTAACCCCATGAGACTCTGAGTCAGAACCACCAGGCTTAGATGCTTCCAAATTTATGATCCACATGATCTGTGTGAAATCACAAACTTTTATTGGTGGTTTAAGACTCTTAAGTTTGCAGCTAAATGGTTATGCAACGAGAGATGACTAACGCAGTGGTAGCAGGTCTGATTTCAACAGGCCATTTTCTCAACTGCCGTGTGCACTCTCTCTCAACTGAGTCTCTCCTTGGATTGAAAGAGAACGGAAGACAAAGAAGGAAATGACTGCCTCCTTACATGATGCTGTTCAATGCCACAATTGTCTATCAGTCACTACACCTCAGCTAACACCAGGCACGCACAGTCCAAACTCGATGAACCCAAGAGTAGCCAGGAAAGGTAAGGATTGAAGTAAGATGTGCCTGCACTCAAATCCCAACTCCATCTCCTTTTTCATCTTGGACATGTCCAAAAAAGAGGAAACTGTAACTAGGAAAATGAATAACACCTTTTAGGGCATAAGCAAAGCTGAGGGCTGCACCATTTATAATTATTTGGGATGTGTGGAGTTCAAGGATTGATGGATTTTGTTTTCAGAAGTGAGGGTGTTTCAGATTGAATAATATTTTATTATAGTTTTACTATTTATGTATGAAAGAGTGGGGGGCAGAGGGAGAGGGGGAGAGAGGGAGAGAGAGAGAGAGCGAGCGAGCCCCATAATGGCTGGGACTGAGCCACGGCCAAACCTGAGAACCAGGAACTCAATTCAGGTCTCCCATGTGAGAAGCAGGAACCCAAATATTTGAGCCATCACCTTCTGCTCCCAGGGTGCTAATTAACAGGAAACTGGAATCCCACACCAGGGATCAAACCCAGGTACTCTGATGGGAGGCTCAGGCACCCCGGCCAGTGTCTTAACCTCTGTGCGAAAGGCATGCCCTGCTTGGGTGACGTTTACCTGCAGAAGCCTGTGTGTGACAGCCACGCTGCCTGGGAGACCTCCAGCAGCATGGGTGCTGAGTCAGGTGGTGCTGATCAGCTAGGGTGGGCTTAACACCAGATCTGGCAGTTAGTGATTTGGGGGCCATATGACAACGAACCCTTTTCTAGAAAGCTGGGAACTTTCTATTCTTCCATTAGCCATTCCACATCAATGCACTTTCCTCCAAGACAAGGAGAACACAGATATTAAAGCAACGGCTACTATCTATGAAGTGCCTGCTATGGGCCCATTACCATTCACTACATGTCACAATGAATCAACTCAATAATTGCATAAACAATCAATAAACACACATGTGCTTGTGTTCTAGTAGAACTTCCTTACAAAATGGATGGGGGCCGTATGGCCGGTGGCCATCGCTTGCCCACCTCGGTCTCCCTTATCTTTAGCAGCTTGCTGTGGTTTCTTACCTCTCCCAGCTTCTACATGCTCTGTCCCTTCTATCTGAATCACACCTTCTCCCATCCAAAAATGCCTTTCTCCTCTCAACTATTAGCACTCAGCTGAAGCACCACTTCCCAGGGGAAGGGACTGTCCACACCTGCAGGTGCAGGTGCCCTGCCATCGACTCGCAGGTGCATGTCCTCTGTCACCTCCCTCATTGCACTCTCCAGCGATGAGTTATTTCCACATCTTGCTAAACTGTGCGTTCTTGGAAAATAAGAACTGTTTATCTCCTGTACCATCTGATCGCAGGGCTGAGCCGGGTCCTTGACACTCAGTAGGCGCTGGATAAGTGCAGGGGGGAGAATAAATGAGCACAATATGACAGAGAACATCGAAGACAAATTTTAGCCACTTCACACTGTGTCTACCTATTTGACAATTTTTCCTGAAGCTACCTCAGGCCCAAGAAATGAATTCTCTGCATGTGTATTTTTTTAAGCTCATAGGCAATTTTGCCTCTATTTTATAGTCTAAGACTTTCAAAATGAGGAAACGTCTGTGAAATCATGTTTAAGGCACTTTCATTCTCTTGCCACTATTTTCCTGCAACGGTGACCTTTAAATTCAGCCTGAGTGTAAGTGTGGTTGTCAGAACATCAGGTTGCATTATGCAATTCAGCCATTTGTGCCTTTGAAAGGCAACATCAGTTCCGACATGGACTGCACGGCGGGAAGGCTACCCTGACCGTAAGGATGGGATCCGGGAGTGGGTCAGCAGTCAGGAAGGTTCAGGCTTCTTGGAAATCAGTTTCGCTGAAAGCAGAGCCTCATTTGTCCTCTGAGAAAACAAGTGGCTTGCGTGACCTTGCTTTTTCAGGCACAAGGCAGACAGACTAACGCTGCAGGGAGAAGCCTAGGATTGTGTCTGCAGGACTGACTTTCTCTTTGGGAGCAGTGTGTGCAGCTGTGCGCTGGGATCAGCAATGAGCTGAGGAATCACTGAGTGTTCCCTGAATCTGCAGCTCCGAGGGCCCGCGGGGCTGGCGCTCGGGGCTCTCCCGCTCGTGGGCAGCTCTCCCACCCTTCCTTGCTGTTTGATGAGCTGCCCTCACCTCCGTTGATAAGCAGCTCCAGAGACTTCCAGCCCTGGGTCACGGAGTTGATCAGTTCACGGAGGTTTCAGAGGTAGAGCTGGAAGGGTAAGAAGTTTGGGGTAGAAAAGGAGAGAGAGAGGACCCAGCCCCAAATGACAAAGCAAGGGCTCCTCCACCTGCTGTTGCTTAGCCTTGCTGTGCTTCTAGTCCCAAAGAATATACTGGCAGTGAAGGCTGAGAAAATTGATCAAAAGGAAATGTACAAGCACATGGAAACCATAAATGAAAAAATAATTGACACATGCATGGGGCGGGCCTTTGGCACAGTGGTAAGATGCCACCTGAGATACCCACACCCCATAATAGAGTACCCGGGTTCAAGTCCCAGCTGCTCTACTTCTGATCCAGCTCTCTGCTATGGCCTGGGAAAGCAGTAGAAGATGGCCCAAGTCCTTGGGCCTCTGCACCCACATGGGAGACCTGGAGGAAGCTCCTGGCTCCTGGCTTCAGATCGGCGCAGCTCCAGCCACTGTGACCATTTGGGGAGTGAACCAGTGGATGGAAGACCTCTCTCTCTCTCTCTCTCTCTCTCTCTGTAACTCCATCTTTCACATTCTTCCTTATATGTGAGAGCTAAAATTTTTTTAAAAGTCAAAAAACAAAAACAAAAAAAGAAAAAAAAACCTATGTTTATCAGTTTAGCAGTTTTGCTGAAAATACAGTGTTTTCTCAAACTTTGTTTTAAATCCTTGTCAAATAAATTAAGAATGATATACTACTATCATTAATTATAGACCTGTGACTATTTAAAAATTTACTGTAAAAGAGTAAAACTGCCATCTTTTTTCATTTGATTATTGCCTACAGCCCCAGCCCCTGCCTATATTCCTGCTGAACTGTGGTGTTTTCACTTGTTGAGCTCTTTATTTAGTAGAGCATTCAGCCTTTGACTGTAGTGCAAATAAAAAATATACAATCTCAAAAATCAGAAAACACTTTTAAAACAGCTGTGACGATTCAAACATTACTTTACACTTTGTGTGTGTGTGGGTGCAAACTGTTGAAATCTTTACGTAGTATAGAGTTAGTCTTCTGTGTATAAAGATAAGTAAAAATGAATCTTAATGAAGAATGGGATGGGAGAGGGAGTAGGAGGTAGGACAGGAGTGGGGTTGGGAAGGTGGGTATGGGGGGAAGAACTGCTATACTCCTAAAGCTGTACCTATGAAATTTATATTCATTAAATAAAAGCTTTCTAAAAAAAAAGAGTTGTGGCAAAGTCCATCCTTAATTATCTCTCTAAGAGCACCCCAGTCGCTCCTTCAGACAACTCACTGTCCCCTGGCCAGGACTGCCAGCCAAGGACCCATGCCTCCCCTGACTGTGAGAGAACACCAGCCCCAGGCTCTGTCAGACTCTCCCCCACCAGCTGCATCTTCCTCTGACTCCGCAGCTGTTCTGTGTCTTCCCAATAAATTTCTTTCTTATGGTCAATGGGCAGGTGGGGAGATACAGGAGGTAACTTACCACTTAATATCAAACTCAGTAAGATGAGAGATTTCTGTCGCTGCAACCAGAAATTCTTAGCAAACATGGGTGCATCACTGCATTGAGGGGTCGTCACCTACTGTTTCCAAATGCTGAAACACGTGCTGACCCTCTGTCCCGGCTTCTCCTGTGTGGCTGTGTTGCACACACCCCTGCAGTACTGAACGTCAGCATCATTAGCTCATCTTGTAGAACAGGAAGCTGAAGCCAATGCTCTCGGCCAGAGTGCCCCATCACTGACTGTTTTTCTTGGACCAAACCTCCGAACCTCTCAGGCTCAGTGCTCTGAAGTGTGACGTGGCCCACCCACAGGGGTTTTTTGAGAGTCCTACCAGGTAATGGAGGTATAAAAGCACTTGGTACACTGGTTTGGTGCCCAGACCAGTGCTTCAAAAAGCTCATGGAAAAATGGAATTACAAGGTAAGTCTGTTCTGGGGCAAACACATTTTGAAATCCGTGCTTGGCTTTTCATAATTCACATTTTCCACGAACATTTTGAAGACCTCCTTGTATAAATGCAAATGGTATTGTGATTTCCTTTGACCAAAGAATACATTGTGAACCCCTCTCCTTGGGGCCTAACGTAAGCTGCTTGTCCTTTCTGTGTGAGAATGGTAAGGAGTACAAAGCGAAGGTTTCTAAGTGAAAGCCCCCCACTCACACACACCCCAGGATAATCAGTCTTTCCCCCGGAGGCAACGCTAAGCCCTGTGGACTTGCTGGCTGCACTGTTCCCCTGCCTGGCCGTCATGGCTGAAGCTCATATTCTCCTCCTTCTGATCAAAGTGAGAGCACTTTTTTTTCCTCCCCTTTATTCCCCTCCTGTCTTTCCCCATCTTGAAGCTCCCAAAGGACCAGTAAATGCCATCAGCAGTGACTACACACTGGCTTATGAGGGCTTTTAGTAAATTAGGGATTAGATCCAACTTCCTGTATTAGAACTGGGATTTAAATTAAGGTTTTCCAAAGTCTACTGAGAATTATATAAAGAGTAAGCAGGAATAGGGAAAATTGGGAATATTATTTTCCAAATGCCAGTCTTTTTAATAGACAAATAATGCATGGGATCTGACTGCAGTGTATTAGCAACGAGTAACCAGGGAGAGGAGGGTGCGGTGGGCTCCACACGGGAAGCGCAGATGAATATTCTGATTGGCCCACAGTGCCATCTGGTGGCCCGTTTTGAAACAGGGCTTAGTTTTCCGTTGTGATTGCGTTAGCACTACTAAATGCGTCAATCATTCCTCAGCACCTGCAACTGACCACACCGAGCAGGACCCACGCGTTGGCTGACCGCTCCTCCTTGTGCGACGTGGTAGACCAGTGAGCCCATCTCTCCTCCTTGTGGGACGTGGTAGAGCAGTGAGTCCAGGCTTCAAATAGCTTTTCCCTCCTGGCTCTCTGCAGCAGTAGTCAGCCCTAGTCCTCTGACCAAATCCTTTCAGCCTCCTTCACCAAATCCCTTGTGTGTCTGTAACCCCTGAGGGGTATTCTTGCCTTGCACGGATTTTGTAACCCACGGAGCACTAGCGGTCAGCCATACACCACGGACTTTCTCCCCAGAAAATGGCATCCCCATGATCGCCCCTCCACACACACGTTCTCTCACACGCAACTCCTCACGCACACACGTGCGCACGTTCCCACCAACAGCTGCAGGGGGTGAGATCCTGGCGCCATGTTTAGGACTTGGCTTTGCAGTACTGCCTCGGGGGTGGTATGGACTCCTACACTTGACTCTGTCACCTGGATGAGCCTTCATCTCACTTCCGGCCACCCTTGCTGTTCTGGGTTCAACACCCTGCCTGAAGTCAGGGTGATCCCTCTCTCGGGGCCCTCTGAGCAACCCTCAGTTCTGCCAGCCTTGCAGGACTGGATCGTGTCCCACCCCATCTCTGGGAAGCCCATCTTTAAGCAGAGAGAACTAAGCTTTGCCATTGTGATCTCTTAGACTCTTTTTAGTCTTTGCAAAAAATAGTTCAGACATTCTACTATTTATAACTGTCTGAGTTATAAGAGAACACACCCAGTCTAGGGTTGTAGTTTCCATAGTAAGACGAAAGGGCCTGGCCTTGTAGCCATTCCTTTAAAATCTAAAGACTTAGTTTAATTTCCCTCTCAACACCACACCAAGATGCCATGGGCAAGGCGGTCAAGCTTTCCAGGTCTGGTTCTTCATCCAGATACGGCGATCTGACAGGGGGGTGGGGCAGGGAGGGGTCCTTGGGCAGCTTCAGTGAAGCTGGAGTCAAAATGTGTTCACTGCCCGCGCCATGGCTCACTAGGCTAATCCTTCGCCTGCAGCGCCAGCACACCGGGTTCTAGTCCCGGTCGGGGCGCCAGATTCTGTCCCGGTTGCCCCTCTTCCAGGCCAGCTCTCTGCTATGGCCTGGGAGTGCAGTGGAGGATGGCCCAAGTGCTTGGGCCCTGCACCCCATGGGAGACCAGGAGAAGCACCTGGCTCCTGGCTTCGGATCAGCGCGGTGTGCCAGCCACGGCGGCCACTGGAGGGTGAACCAATGGCAAAGGAAGACCTTTCTCTCTCTCTCTCTCTCTCTCTCTCTCACTGTCCACTCTGGCTGTCAAAAAAAAAAAATGTGTTCACTGACGAGAAGGACCCAAAGAGAAGGCAAAGCAGCAAGGTTTTCATCTCCAAAAAAAAGTTTTCGTGTGATTTTGGAAGCAAGTGGTTTCCTCCTTCTTTCAATTCAATAAGAAGTTGCCGTGTAAGGATCAGCTGAGTTCTGGAGACACGTGGAGGTGAATTCACAGTTTGCTGTAACCGGTCCAGTTGTGAAACTGCCCAGTCAGCATCAGGGATGTCAGCCCCCAGAAGGCATCACTGCATTGACCAAGTTTGTGCAAGTAAGTTTTGAAGCATGTTATTCAGGCCCGTGTGGCCAGCTCCCTCTGCAGAGAAAGTCCTCTTCTACAGCTGGCTTGGTTCTCACGGTGCTCATGGTTGTAACCACAACCGTGAGTTGGTGCCAAAGAAAGAGCACCAAATAAAGCTGGATGGAGAGGATCTGACCCGAAGGCCACGTTCTTCCCTCCAAACCACATTGCCCACAGCAGGGGAGAGACGAACCACTACTTGTTCAGGTGCTCACAACTGCCAGCGCAAATCTGTGTTGTCCTCCAGCATATTTTGGGCACAAAAAAAATTCTACAGAAATTTCTGTTTTTTAATCAAAATCTGTGTATTTTACACTGGTTAAAAAAAGAGTATCTTCCCAAGTTCTGCTGCCATGTTGCCTTTGGATCCCGTTCACACTGCCAGCAGCCAGAATGGGAAGCCGCTTGCATCCCCACACCTTTGCCCTCTTGTTCGATGGACTGTTTGTTCTCTGACAACCTGAACTTTGTCCACCTTGCAGGTGTGATGTGGTGTCATGTTGTTATTGAAGTTGGGCATTTCTTTTCATTTTTAGTTGCAAGATAGAAAGAAAAAGACAAATCTAGAGCTATCTTCCCTATGGTGGTTCATTCACCAAACACCCACAACAGCGTGGGCGAGGTCAGTCCAAAGCTGGGAGCTGGGAATTCAATCCTGGTCTTTCCGATGGGTATCGGGGACCCCAGCATTTCAGCCATCACATGCTGCTTCTCAGAGGGTGTATTAGCAGGAAGTTGGCATCAGAAACAGAGCGAGGACCTGAACCCAGGCATTCCAGTACAGGATGTGGGCATCTCAGGGCCTTGACCACTGCACCAAAGGCCTGCCAATGGGTGTTTCACTGCTGATTAATGGGGTTGAGCGATTCTCCATACTTGTGAACAACCTGATCCTTCCAATCTCCACTCATGTTCTTTGACCATTGACTTGGTTTCCTTGATTTTATCCTCTTGATTTTCAGGAGTACTTTGTTTATTCTGGATTCTAATCCCATTCAACAATTCTCCTTTTTCCATTAGGAAATAAAGTGGTTTCACACTGAAGTCTAATCAGCCAAAAGTCCCCTCTTTGGCTACTGGTGTATAGTAGAGATCTCACTTTGCTTTTCTACTCAATATGAGTACATGTCCCAATACCAACTTTTTAAGAATCTGTGCCTTATCCACTGACCCATCCTGCCACATCTATTATACAAGGATATTTCAAAAATTTTGTAAAAAAAAAAAGCAAAAAATTTATTTTGATACAAAAAAGCTTCCAAAATTTGTGATTTTTTGTATGATATGTAATTCCCATGTCCCATTTTTTTAAAAGAATTATTTGAAAGGCAGAGTTACAGAGAGGGAAAGACAGATAGATCTTCTATCTCCTGGGTCACTCCCCAGGAGCTTCATCCAGGTCTCCCACATGGCTAGCAGAGACCCAAGGAGCATTAGCAGGGAGCTGGAACAGAAGTGGAGTAGCAAGAACTCAAACTGGTGCTCATACAGGATGCTGGTGTCAAACGTGGAGGCTTAACCCACCGTACCACATCAACCACATCAACCTCTCCCGCGATCTTTTTGAAGCACCTCATATATCAAGTTCCTGGATACACAGGGGTCTGCTTCTGAACTTTATATTCCATTTGATTGTTGTGGTTTGATCAACATGGTGGAATGATCCTAAAACTATTTTTTGTTCTCATGACTTTGCAGTACGTTTTCACATCTGCTAAGGACACCCCCTTATTCTGTCTTCTTTTTAAAAATTAACTTCGCTGATCTTGGACTTTCAATGTTAACTACAAATTTGAGAATGACTGTTAGCTTTATCAAAAAATAATGCTGCAATTTCTAAATTGCATCTGATTTGTTAATTAATTTCAGGAAGATTGACTCCATTATAATTTTAAGTCATTGCATTCATGAATAGCATGGTATATCGTGCATCCAAATCGTCACATATTTCTGTTAATAAATATTAAATTGCTCTCTGCACAGATCTTATGATGTGATTTTCATTAATAAATTCTGACCTGTGCTGCAGATGCATTGCTGTTGTGAATGTTGTGCTGTTTTCCACTTGGCTGTTGCTAGTGTAGAGAAAGACTTGATTGTAACCTGATAGTCTCTGCTAATACTACTGTTCTCTTAATTCAAGCAGATTGGGACTGTGTGAGCCTTTGGTAGATTATCGTATCATCATATCATCTTATCACCTTCAGTTAATGTTACTTAATGTGTCCTTGTTTGATGGTCAAACCTGAGATGTCTGAACCCACATTCACAGCAACACTAATAATGGGAACAGTCTGTTTTCCTGATCTTAATGAGTGAGCAAAGATCTCTCCATCAAAGACGATCTTGGCAGCAGGCTTTAGATGTGCATCGTTCACCGAGTTTAAGAAGTCCCTGGCTAGTCCAAGTTTTCTGCAAGCTTTTAACATGAATAGGTATTGAATTTTATCATATTATTTATTTTTACTGATTTTTTTTAGGTAAGGGTCAGAGAGAGACAGACAGACAGAGGGACAGAGATCTCCCATGCACTGTTTCATTCCCCAAATGCCCGCAACATGTAGGGCTGGATCAGCCCAAAGTCAGGATCCAGGAACTTAATCCTACATAGCTGGCAGGCATTCAACTGTTTGAGCCATCACTGCTGCTTCCCAGAGCGTGCATCAGCAGGAAGATGGAATCAGGAGTGGAGGCTAGGACTCCAGCTCAGGCAATCCAGCATGCGATGTGGGCATCCCAAGTGGTGTCTTAACTGTCACATCAAATGCCTATCCCTGAAAGTATTTTTGATTTGTTAGTATTATGGCTGTTATTTAAACCATTTATTTGCGCAATCCTTAGCTAATTTTTATGATCGTTTCTTGTGTGCTCAAAGAGAATATTGTTCAATAATTTTTTGCTTATTTGTGTGATCTCATGTTGTCTTCTTATGCTTGAGGTCACTCATTCTACTTTTAAAATGCATACCCTGGGCCGGCGCTGTGGCTCAATAGGCTAATCCTCCACCTTGCGGCACCGGCACACAAGGTTCTAGTCCCGGTTGGGGCGCCGGATTCTGTCCCGGTTGCCCCTCTTCCAGGCCAGCCCTCTGCTGTGGCCAGGGAGTGCGGTGGAGGATGGCCCAAGTCCTTGGGCCCTGCACCCCATGGGAGACCAGGAAAAGCACCTGGATCCTGGCTTCTGCCATCGGATCAGCGCGGTGCGCCGGCTGCAGCGGCGGCCATTGGAGGGTGAACCAACGGCAAAGGAAGACCTTTCTCTCTGTCTCTCACTGTCCACTCTGCCTGTCAAAAAAAAAAAAAAAAAAAAGCATACCCTGAATTACTAGACCTATACTTGTGCTTATTTTTCCCTATGAGTTTATTAGAACTCTATTTTTCCCCAGACAAGGATCTTAATATTCTTATCTTTCCCTCTAATTTTTGTTTATTTGTTGTATAGATTCTGCTAACCTACTCATCTATTGAGTTCTCTTATTTCAATCATTATATTTCTCATGTCCTAATTTTCCAGTTAGTTATTCCTTATATCTCTTTATTCTGTGTCATGTTACAAATTCCCTTGAGTATTCCTTTGAGATATTTATCATATCAATTAAAATTTACTTTTCTATTTGCTTTACTCATTCTGCCTCTATGCATTCTGGGAAGTAAGATTACTTCCCAATTGTCTTTGTTCTTGTTTGATATGGGATGAGCTGTCTGATGCCTCCCTATTCTGCTTTGTGAGCTCATCATCCCTAGACCTATGTATTGCTTCTCCCAAGGGTCTCTGTCAGGAGAGAAACTCTCCAGTGCCTGGTTGCCTTCCTGTGAGTTTAACGGGGAGAAGGGACCAGGCCTCAGCACACGGAGTCTCTGGCACACGTTTTTCTCAACCTCCCCCACTGACGACTCCTACCAGGCCGCGTTGACCTTTGCTACAGATGCCTTTACACAGCGCCACAAACTGAGTGCCTTCAACAATTTCCAGACTCACAGTTCTGGAGGCTGGAAACCCAAGACCAAAATGTAGGCAGGTTTGCAAGAAATTATCTATGCCAGGCCTCTCCTCCAACTCCTGGTGGCTTGCAGGGCATCTTTGGCCTTCTTTGGACTATAGACATACCACTCCCACCCTATTCCAGTGTCACCTGCACTTAACTAACTACAACGGCAATGAACCTATTTCCAAATAAGATGATATTTTGAGGATCTAGGGGTTAAGACTCAAATTTTGAAAGACACAATTTAGCGTGTGACAGCCTTCAAAGTCCCTCCCTGGACTTCTGCCTTGCATGCTACAGTTTGATCATCACACAGCCCTTGCTGTGCAGAGGGAAGTGGAGAGGAAGTTTGCCCCACCTGTTGGTTGTGTCTCACCCTGCCCCACCCCAGCTGCACGTGGGTGTCATTTCTCTGTAGTCTGTAGACACACCTGAGCTTATGCCCCTGTCTTTCTAATTGATGTTGGTAGAAAACATGGGAGAAGGAAAACAAATACAACAAAAGATATTTCTCTCCCTGCAGGGCCGCCTTCTTTCATTCTCAGCCACCAATTCTCCTCCACATGGTGACCCAACCGCTGTTTCTCTCTATGAGTTTTCTAGTTTATTCACATCCTCACATCCACTGCCTCCTCTCTTGCTTCTATGCCATTCCAATGGATGCTTGCACAGGCAAGAGACACAGTTGGTGCTGCTTTGGTGTCTATCTGGGGTCATCATCCTATGCCTAAAGTCATTTTCTAGATATCTCACTTTGTAGACCAATCCTAAGTTCAACAATTTCCAAGTCAAAGAATAGAATCAGAGGACTGTTTTCACAATTCTCACAATGTAACTATGTGGGGAGGCAGTTTAAAAAATATTTTCTAAAGCTCAAGAAATGCTGAGAAGCTGTGGAAGAACTGGGACGTTGATAAGTGATAGTTGTTCAAATATAGATAACTACTCAAAACAAAAAGTATGCTCATTAAAGGACCACTGAGACATTCATTTTTCTTTTCAGCATTATTCTGTTAACTGTTTTGTTATGCTTCTTTCTCATGTCCTAATGCACCATGAACAGCTGCATGCAGTGGCAGGAGCCCTGGGATGACCGTCCTGCTGCCCAGGACTGGCCTGGCCTTTATCACTCACTGAGTGACCCTGAGCAGGTCTTCCTCTGTCACAAGGAGTCAAACCCTACATACTGTCCAAGTACTCACCAACCTTAACCTTCTACCAAACAGCATTTGCTTGTCACAGAGTGAACACGAGTGTGCCATGTGTTTCTGTTCGTTTCTTTAAAAACTTAGAGGATCCAAATTGCCAAGAAAATTCATTTTGCTTTCTTTCATACTGATTTAGCTCACAGATAGATGAGAAAAACTGTTTGAAAGGATCTGAAGTTGAGCTGATTTTATAAATCCGATGGAAACATGAGATTTATAAACACAATTTGAGCCTAATATCTAAATTTCAAGTTGGATTAAAAAACCTAATAGATTCTGCAAGTATCTGAAATGTATCAGTAAAATGTACAAGAATGAACAAGTGCTCTTTTGAGTTAAGGAACTTACTTCAGAAAGTGAAAATTCTATAGGAGGCCCAACGGTTCTACATAGGAGCTGAGAGCTCTTAACAATACCGTTTTCTCTTCTTGCAGAAAAATGATTAACAAGAGGGATACTAAGAACTCGGGCCCCTTCTGAGTTTTGAGTCGTAGACCTACAATAAAGGGAGAAATCATGTGTCCCCACTCAAAATCCCTTTGGTTTAGAAATCATGTTTGTGTGCCTTTTTATTTTTAAATACTCGACATTTTAGAGCCATTTTGGGTTCACAGCACACAAACAGCCTTCCCTGCCATGAACATCCCACACCAGGCTTTCCTCTTGGTGTGGTGTACTATATGACTTTGAACACATGTGAATGCCACAAGTCTGCCATCGCATAGCACGAAGTTCAGTAGCCCCCACAATCCTCTGTGTCCCCCATTCGTCCCTCCCACACCCCAACACTTGTTTTGCTGCCTCTTGATACACCTTTTCATTTTGCAGTGATTTTAGATTTTCAGAGAAGTTGAAAAGGTAATACATGGCGTTTATGTGTGTGTGTGTGTGTATGTATATGTATATATATATATATATGTGTGTATATATATATATATTTATATATAGCCCATGGGAGACCCACATACCCTCCCAGAGGTGGGGAAGTTTGCAGAGCTGCAGGCAATTCCAGGAAGCAGAAGCAGGGAACCTCTCTGCCCTCTTTTTGCCAAAAAGCAGGACATGAATGTACAAAAACAAAAGGTGTCCCGACACCCACCACCAGGGAGAAGAGGTCACCTCTGAGGACAGTTGGGACCTTGCTTGTCTGGATGGTGCCCAGGTGCTCTATCAACCTGCTTTGCTAACCAACCTGTAAGTCTCCGTTATCTGAAATCCCACAAATTGTCACCCATAAAGATTCAAAGCCATTTCCTTGGTTCCGTCCCTTCTCTAACAATGTGCTGTCGTTAGTCGAAGACGCCATATAAACTGGGATTAAAGCCATGGCTTTGAGAACTACTCATTCTTTGCGAGAATCTGTCTTTATATGAAATATACAGGTTAACAAACTTCTATTATTTCTGGTTAGTCATCTTGAAATCATTGAAATAGGGGTCCATTCCCACTAGTTTTTCCCTTGCAATAATTTTTCCCCTGCAATTCATTCATCAAAACCAAGAAACTGACATTGGTATGTGCATTGCTATTACCTTGCTAAACTCCAGACTTAATTTCAATGTTATCCCTTTTCCATTAGCATCCTTTCTCTGCTCCAGGTTCCAGGCCAGGCTATCGTAGCTTATTTGGTTATCATGTCTCCTCAGCCTCTTCCATAGGGTGCCAATTTCTAAGAGGTCATGACCTTGAGAATCTTAAGGAGTATCGGGCAGATATCCTCCAGACAGTCCTGCGATCTGTGTTTGCCGTTTCTCTCATGATTATCCATGAGTTTTTGAAAGAACACTAGAAGTGCGAATTAACCCCATCACATCAAATGAGGGGGTACGTGACGTTTGCGTGACATCACAGGTGATGCTGTCACCACCCCGCTCAAGCCGTGCTTGTGTTTCTCTGCTGCAAAGACGCCCTTGCTCCCCTTCCCTCTGCTGCTCTTTGGAAGGAATGAGTGAGCATAGCTCCGTGTCGAGGGTGGGGCTTCTGCTCCTACACAGGGACTATCTACAGATGGTATTGGGAATGCACCTGGACTGCCTGCTCTTCTTTATGCACGCTCCATTGTGTTTGTTTTGTTGATTTGGGCCACTGGCCAGCGATGTTGTCCAATCAGCTCATACTAGCCTAGAAAAGCAAACTTACATTTTTCATGAGTTTTACGAGCTGAATGGTGTCATGTTTGTAGCTTGAAATCACCTATGGTGGGAATATTTATACCACAGAAATAGGCAAGCCCTGAAAATCAGGTTGTAGTTTTTTTCAAGATATCTGGATGTAAGTCAGCTACCAGCACACTCCTGTACTATACATGTGCCAAATAAACGTGAAATGCCAAAAAAAAAATTCCAAGAGAAAAAGAAGTTAGAACATCTCCCTGCTCGCCATCTCACACCCACATCGGCCACTATACTCCTGTAAGTGACAAAGTCTCAGCCCTACGTCTTGGCAACCCTCTGCTGTGTGGGCCCATCCATGGGTGAAATAAGCCATCTCTGGAGCCAAACACCCTACAGACTCCCAGCTGGAAGGTTTTAAGAGCTACATCTATTGACGTTCCTGTGAATGCAAACATGAAATTTCTAGACCAAGGCGACAGTTACTACCGATGGCAACAGCTGCCACCAGTCCTCAAATCTCAGTCCTCTCCCACTGAGAACCACTTTTGCACATACAAATGGAGAGTCTCCAACTGCCAGAAAGGAACCCCCAAAATGCAAACCTGGGGGTTCAGATAGACACTGTCCCTCCCACTCCAGACCTTACTCTCCTTCCTGTATATGTCGTCAGTTTGGGAGAAACTGGGAAAATCCCTGGCTTCTTATCCTTCACAATGTAAATGAATGGCTCATTTTGGAGGTGGATCAAACAAACTGGAGTTTACAATCAAGGACTTTATCTCCCACTTGGAAATGTAAACCCAGAGAGAGCGAGAGAGAGGGAGAGAGATATCTCTTAATTCTCACAGAGGTCTTTTGTCTTTAATTCATCCTTAACTTCCTGTTTCTTTAGCCAAAGTCCCAGATTTGTTTGCTCAGAAAGCCCTAGGGATGCAGAAACATTGAAATCTTTCCTTCAGGGCCCCACATCTCCTAATAGAAGGCAGGAACTATGCCCATGAACAGTCTGAGGTTTTATTTAGCAAGGTCTAAATGGAGAAGTAAATTCCTTGCCTCTCCCCATTCTCTGGGGTCTCTTGTTGTTATCTAACACATCACTTTCCTGGTTTTCTTCAAAAGAAAAGGGGGTAGCCCCAAACTATAGGGCCTTAAAATCAAGCACATGAGGTTTCTGAAGACAGGAGTTGGTCTCATGAAGAGAAACAAGCAAAAAGGGACGCAAATTCACCAGGCAAAGTGTGTGTCTATGTTGGGAGTCATAGCACCAGGGTGAGCTGGGAACCTATCAGGGCAGTGTGCACAAACACAGCCTGCTGCTGTGTCCCTGTCACAGGGGACCACCCACTGCAGTCCTCTCGAGTTGGAATCTCTAAGATTCTGGAGCCCAGGAATCTGTATTTTCATATTTTCCTCCGGTAACTCAAAGGACGCCCACGTTGGCATCTGCTGTTCCCAGGTTCCCCCTGACATGGTTCTGGGAAAGGTTACAGCGCCACCTGCAGGTGATATTTGGTTTTTCAGCAACACAACCTATGAGTGGATGTGCACGGGTGTCCAGGCATATGGGGTGATGCAAACTTGAAAACCAGAAGCCTTTATGTTCATACAATCGCTGCCTTCTGTTGGACTTGTGAGGTTGTCCTTTGAAATTCTGGGGGGGGACATATTGGGCTTCCTAAGACACGCTCAGCTTCTTAAAGTCCAAATCAGTAACTGCGCACCTAAACCTCATGTCTCTACAGCACGGTCCATCTCGGGCTGTGTGAGTGGCACAACGGATTCTGACAGGAGTCTGGGGCATGATCTACTATGTCCTCACCCACCTCAGACCACTCACAGTGGAAGCCAGGGGGCGGGCAGTCAGGAAACAACCTCCCACCCTTCCTTGTATCACTCTCGCTCTCTGAGGTTGGCAAGAAACTGGGGGGAGGAGGGTGCACAGATTTCCTGGAGGGGTGGTGTGTGGAGGACGCCTTCCTGTGTAACTGCTACTACTGAGACATGGTGGGCTGAGACTCTCAGAGGCAGTGTCTGGCTTCATCCTGACACCCATATCAGTGAGGGCATCCTCAAGGGTCTCTCTCTAGCACCTCTTCTGAGTGAGGAACCTCCTGACTACACCAGAGATCTCCTGGGGAGCCCCTCTGCTGCACCTCATCCTCTAACCTCTCCTGTCCTCAGATGGAGCCTAGAAGGCTATGGGTTTCCCTTCAGCCTCCCATGGGCCAACCCCTGAGGACCTGGGGTAGGAGCTGTTCTCATTCTATGCTCGCCGGGTACCGAGCCCTGCAGACCCCACTTGTCCCCCTGGTGCACAGGGCTCTTGCCAGCCTCCTGCCTTCAGGAATGGAGAGGGACAGGCAGTTAGTAGGAGCTCTGATCCTGTGCACCCCCAGGGGCCTGTCGTGCTTCCCCACAAACTCCTCACCACCACCTGTCCACTCCAGTGGCAACACCATGCTGGCCTGCAGGTTCTGCAACACCTCTGCAAGCTACCCCTGCTAGTCTGCCCTTTGTACCAACACCTGTCATCCCCACACACCTCCTCTCCTGTTCTCTCTGCCACCTCCCATTGTAACTGCTGGAAAGTAAAATACAGAACTACTTTCCCACCCTCCCTTGCGACTGACAGTAGTCACACAACAGTGTTCTGACAGGTCAACAGAAGTTTCTAGAGGTGGAGGAGGCCCTGAGAATGTTCGCTTCCCTGACAAGAAACAAATGACTCTGCTGCCCATCCTCTCCTCCCTCCTGCCTTGAATGCAGACGTGATGGCTGAAGCTGTGGCAGCCACCTTCAACTGCAAGGAAAAGGCCAAAGGAACCCCACAAACATCAGTCCTGATATTGTTAAAAGCTGTCCAGTTCATTCACTGTAGTCACTTTTTTGGTTTTTTTTTGTAATTAAAAGCATTTGTAAATGAAAACTTCAATTTCATAACAGTAACATGAGATTAATTTATATAATTCTCACAAAAGAATTCAACAAGACCCACTAGGTGAATCACCTTAAAGGGAATAGTCCATAACTATTACACCTGGAAGACAAATCCTTTGAATGATATCTACGCCAACCATCAAACCAGCCACCATGGCTCTCCACTCTTGTGATTCCTGTTAATAGCTCCAGCATCAAGAAACAATAGCAGCCTGGATAAGAGCATGGACTTCAAGCCAACCATTTGGCTCCAAACTCCGCATCTGCATGTATTGACTAGGACAAGTTAATCACCCATTAGCCTCCGTTTCCTCATCCACCAAACAACATCAGCATCAGAGTACATAGGAAATCTTTCTGAAAGTCATCTGCTCAGCACGGTGCCTGTCGCACAGCAAGCTGTCCACTGAAGGCTGTTGCTAGTCTAACGAATGTGTCAGGGCCAAGGCGACTAAGACCAGGTCTGCCTTTTTGTCTCGTTTGGATCCCCAGGAGCTGGCGAAGAGAAAGAACCCAGTCTTAAAGGGCCCAGTGAATGGATGAATGAGGCAAGAGGCTGTCAGGCAGGGAATACCACCTCTCTTGCTTGCTATTGTAGCCCCACAGCTAAAACAGAACCCAGGAAATTGTGGAAAAATCAGGAAGTGTTTATTGAATGAATTTTGGTCTTGAACCAAAATGAGGGTCCAATAATATAATGGAAAGCACTGAAAGATGAGATGCAATATAGCAAGTTTGTCTCCTGAGCCTTCAGGGAGCTGTGTATTTCTTTAACTTGGAGATGCCCAATTTTGATGTGCTCTCCTTCGAAAATTCTATTAAAAAAAAAAAAAAACAACACTTTACCGTGCGGGGGCGGGGGGCGGGGGGGTAAACGTCACCTGAAGAAGTCACATTTCGTCTTCTCCCTCCTTAGGCTTAAATAAATCTCCCTGTCCCTATGATACAGCCTGAAGGTTTAGACTTAGAAACTGTTTCGCTGCTCATCTGACTACATAATGCTATGCACTTTGTGGTGCTCATACTCTCCCACAAAAGACTCTGCAGACTCAGGAGGGCATCCTATAAGGGGGATATGAACTATTATTGACATCTCTGCTTACTATTTACTTGAATTGAATTATTGCTGATGCCATTTAAGATATACTTAGCCTTTCATAATGTTTAACTTTTCTACTGTGTCTCTTAAAATAACTGATCTATTTAATTCTCCAAGACCCAGCCAAGAATATTTCATTATCTTTCAATTGTGCTGAATTAAAGATATTAGTGATTTTCCCTAATATGCTATGAGGATAAAGAATAATTTATTTATAGCCTTCAACATTTACCTTTTGCCTGAAGAAGTAACTACTTTTTATCAAGGAAGATTTCTGTCATTATCACCTCTGAGTAATAATTCAAGATGCTTGTTATTAACAGACATGAAGTTATATTAAATCTGGAACTCAGTGTTTATGCCATGAAATTCTTAATGTTCAATATTATAATCAAATCTCATATTTATATATTTCTGACTTCATCAAAATAACTCACTTATTACCCCATTTAGTCACCAGTCCAGCACTATGAAGTGAGCACCGCCTAAGCAGCTTGGGAAGACAGCAACTGAGGCTCAGAATGGGCACCCGAGACAAGGAGAAGAGAACCAAGCCAATTCTTCTGATACTGACACTGGAACTCAGTCCATTATGATCTGCAGTCACCTCATGGATGCCAACAAATGGACTTTGGAGACAGTTAGTGGAGGGAAAACATGGCCACTGAAGCAGAGAGACCCGATGTTGAAGTTCACTTACTTACTCCCCAAGAATTGATTGGATGCCTGCTAGGTTTCATGCCATTGTGCTCAGGGTAGGATATGGTGGTAGACAAGACAAATGTAGCCTCCGCCCCCAAGGAATTCACTGTCTGGGCAAGAAGAGAAATTACTAGATGAGCATTCCCAGTAGAGTTCCAGGTGCTGTGCAGAGGGAAACACATAGTATTTCGGGAATTCCTGGAAGAAAGAGGTGATTTTTTGGAAGTCTTTCTGGAAGAGCACAGAGACAGGGATGAGTGGAGCATCACTCTCCAAGAGGTGTGACAATGGATGACCCTGGGGACCTGCACAGGGGACAGAGCCTGAAGCACAGTGCTTGTCCAGCTAAGTCAGAGCTCTATAAAGAGTGTAAGGGCAGACCCAAGAGACTCTGAGGAGGGCAGCGATGCTGTGTGGCCAGAGCCCCTGCACTTGCTGTGTGGTTTCAGCCTGATCTGTTCAAAGACAAGGCTATGAAACAAGGGAACCTGACATAGACGGGTACTTAAAAAATATCAGCTTTGTTTACTACCTCTGCCTCACAGTCAGCTTCTCCTTCCACCTATCTCCTTGTCCTCATGTATAACATCAAAAATAAAGGGCATATCCTTAAATCACAGAACTGTCCTTGCATGTGTGGGAGGGTACTTCAAAAAGTTTGTGGAAAATGGAATGATTAAAGATACATGTATTTTGCAAAAACTTTTGAAATCGCGCCTAGGTGTGTCATGATATACATTTTCCACATTCTTTTTGAGGTCCCGCATTAATTGGGGTTCTCCAGAGAAAGAAAACCACGAGCGTATTTTAGAGAGAGGGGAGATTTATAATGAAGAACAAGCTTACGTGATCCTGAAGGCTGGGAGTCCCAAGATCCACTGGAGCTCGCCAACAAGCTGGAGACCAGGAGAGCCAACGGGGCAGCCACAGGCTTGGCACCCAAAGGTTGCAGGTCGAGTCCAAAGGCAGAGAACCAAAGCAATGCTCCGGCTCCAGGCATTCAGGCAGGAAGAGCCTGCTCCTCCTGGAGGGAGGGTCAGCCTTGTTCCGTTCAGGCCTGCCCCTGATTGGCTGGCACGGCCCGTACTGGAAAGGGCAAGCTGCTCTCCTCAGTCTACTGACTCGCATCCTACCTGGCCCAGAAACTCACACTTGACGCACCTACGACAATAGCCGACCGCGCGTCCAGCACCTCGTGGCTCAATCAAGTTGACAAAAATTAACCTCCACAACAAGAAAGAGAAAAGCTTTCAACTTTGTTTTGTTAAAGATTTATTTATTTTTATGTGAAAGGCAGAGCAACAGATGGACACACACATACAGAGAGAGAGAGAGAGAGAGAGAAACAGAGAGAGACAGACAGAGACAGAGATCTTCCATCCCCAGTTCACTGCTAGGTCTGGGCTACGCCAGAGCCAAGAGCCAAGAGCTTCATCCTGGGTGGATGTTCCAGGCACATTAGCAGAGAACTGGATCAGCAGTAGGGCAGCTGGGACTCAACCTGGCACTCCAATGAGAGATTCCAACACTATAAGTGGCAGCTTAACCTCCTGCACCACAACGCCAGCCCCTCAACTTTTTTGAAAGAGATAGAGGTGGAAATACACATATATGTAAATAGCTATATTTTGTTGCCTTTGCTTCTCTTATTTTTGCCACAAGCCAGTGAAAACTGCATTGCAGCCTGGCTTTGCTCTAGTGACAGATGCAGCAGACCCTGGGGAAGTCACCACATCCCCTGTGTTTGTTTCTGAATCCGCCTGCGGCCACGGTGGACAGTTCCTCACACTCTAAGTACAGGGAAAACCAGAAGAGCCCAGCATTTGACAGCCTCCAACCAACTCTCTAACATAACATAGGTGACCCAGCTCCCATAGCCCTTGGTGCAACCATTTCTCCAGGTGTTCTTCGTGGTTCCTCAAGGAACCCCTAGCAGAACGGGTCCCAGTTGCCCACAGCAGCAACCTACAGATTAGCTCGCTCTCTGTGGTTGCTGCTCTCCCAGTTTCCATTTCCCCAACCTAATCTTTCTGCCCTCTCAAACTATCTGTCAAGTAAATACAGATCAGCTCTGGGAGATGCCCAAACTAGGACAAAAAGTATTTGGGAAGCATTGACATGGTCCAGTTCCCTACTAACAAAGCCAGCCCATTGCACAACAGTGTCTGGGATGGTTCTTCTTGCTCACCCAAACTCCTTGGGGTTTCAGATCAATCACACGGATTTTGCAGACAAACAGGGAGTGGAATCACAGACGGAGCACCAAAAAGACCACTGTTGTGGCACAGAGGATTAACCTGTAACACATGGCATCAGCCCAGTCATAACTTGAACTTGAACTTGAACTGCAACTGCCTGTTCAAGTCCCACCTGCTCTGCTTCCAATACAGCTTCCTGCTAATGCACCTGAGAAAGGAGCAGAGGACGGCCCAAGCACTTGGGCCCCTGCCACCCATGTGGGAGACCAGGATGGGGTGCCCAGCTCCTGGCTTCAGCCTGGCCCAGCCCCAGCTGTTGCTGCCATTCAGGGAATGAACCAGCAGAGAGAAGAGCTCACTCTCTCTCTCTCTCTCTGCCTTTCAAATAAAATATTAAAAAAAAAAAACAGTTAGGTAAAAGGAACTCATTTTGGTGTTCTCTGGTCTAGTAGGGCAATATATAGTCTACAACAATCTAGGATATATTTCAAAATAACTAGAAAAGAATATTAATGTTCCCAACACAGAAGTGATCAATGTTTGAGAATATGGAAGTGCTAAAGACATTGATTTAATCATTGCACGTTGTAACCACGAATGTAATTACATACTGGATCCTAGAAATACGTACAAATATGTGTCAATAGAAGAGCAACTACTCCAGACAACAATGTTTGGCTGGTGAGACACTGCTCTGGTTACCCTAGGTGTGACCTCAGCTGCCTGGTCACCCGCTTCCAGGACAACCATCTGGCGGCTCTTCCATCCTTGGAGGCTTGTCTACCAAGCTCTCCTCGTGAAGATAGTGTTCATTTATTTCCTACCCCCAGATGAACTCCAGGAACTAAACCAGCTCCAGTCCCATCATCATGTCTCCAGGCTCGCAGCCACATGCCGAGTGCTAAACACCAGGTACCAAAATGAGCAGGACAGGCTCTGCCCATTGTCAGTGACCCCTTCCGGACGCTCAGTGTTGCCGTTTATATCATCCAGGATTGCCCTACCCCTGAAATAAAGGAACCCAGCTCATTCTCTCTCCATGCTGCATTATCTTTCAGGCACAGTCAGTGCACTATTCCCAGCAGATCTACTCTCTGAGCTCATTAAACTCCTTCTGAACCCCAGCTGTGTTGTCCCCTAGAATTTCTCCCCATATAGTCCCCGGCCCTCTGACTTCTCTGGGCAGGTTTGTGGGCTAAGAGATGCTGGAGAAAACCTTGCAACCCACAGAGAAATGTTTTACACACTCTTCATCATCCACCTCTAATTCCTCAGCTTTTTCTTCTTGTTGTATTCACGACTCAGCCTGCTCTCATGTTCTCCACAACTATTTCAAGTTTGCCCTGGATCCCTAATTACCTCTTCCCCTATTTCTAGTGAGTAATTTCTCTTCCTAGTTCACAGAGTATTAGAAACCATAGAGAAATACATTATAATTTTCCATTTCCAAATGTGCAAACCTGCCTGAACTCATTCCTTACTGGGCTTTCTTCCCTTCAGGAACTTCGAATATATCCCTGAACTTGCTGATGGTAACCGTTCCACTCAGTCTCTGGATCACAACCCTCCAGCTCTCTTGGAAGCAGCCCATCCTAGAGATTGTCCTATGTCTTTTGTAGTTAAAATTCTCTCTTCCTGGTAATTCTTTCCACACTTAAGCGTTCCTTTCTCTTACTTAAATAAAATTTGTATGTGAGATCAAGTTCTTTTCTAGTTAATAAGCATCCTTCTCCTCCAGTTCTCAAACTTCTTCAGAAACTTGTCTCTCTTGTTTTCTCTATGTTCTCACCTTCCTCATACTCTTCAGTCCATGGCAATGTGACGGCTCCCACACAGTCCACACACACCGCTCTTGCCCAGGTTGGCAACGGTCTACACGGCACCCATCCCAAGGCACTTTTAATTCCTTGTCTTACTTGATCTTTTGGCAGCTTTAGACACTGCCGAAAGTTGTCTTCTTGAACCTCTCTCTTCCTATGGCTCCTGTAATACCATACTCTTCTGGTTCCTCTCCCTCTCTTGCTCACTCTTCTAGATCCTTCTGCCATTTGTTTAAATGTTTAGAGTGCTCATCTCCTCTCAGAACATTCATTTAGATTAATGGCATCGTCACTTTGCATGGTTTTAACTTCCATCTGTATTTCTAACCAACATGACTGTGGGCTGTCCAGATCTTTAAACTTGCATGTACGGCCGTACGATGAATCTTTCATTCAGGCAAGTTCTCAGTCTCAGAGCACCATCTTTGCCCCAAACTTCATCCCCTTCAATGTTTCCCCTCTCGGGAAATGGCTCGATTCTATTCAGTTCTTCAGGTCAGAAGCAGGAGAGTCATCGTTGCTTCCTCATCTCCCTGCCCGTGCCCAGTCATCAATCAAGCTGGTTACTGCTCCTCACCTCCCTCCAGCCCCACAAACACCCCCTAGTCCAAGTCAACACTATTTCCCATGAGCAACCTTGCTCTGCTCACCTCTCCTACTTCCTGGATCAGCCTGCCAGGGCTGCCATAAACACACACAAACACAGTGGCACTGAACAATAGAAATTGATTTTCTCACGGTTCTGGGAGCCACAGTCTAAACTCAAGGTGTTGGCAGGGCTGTGCTGCCTGGGAACCACCCAGGGAAAACGCCTTCCTGACCTCTCCCAGCTTCTGTAGCCCCAGGTGTTCCTGGGCCCGCGGCTGCTTCCTGCCAGGCCCTGCCCACTTCTTCGCAAAGCAGTTTTCCCTTTGCTCCTCTGTGCTGTTTCTGTGCCTTCACAGTGTCCCTGTTTGTGTCTCTGTCTTCTCTTTCTATGAGGACAGCAGTCATCTTGGGTTAGGGCCGATCCCAGCTGAATAGGACATCATCTCAACTTGATTACATCTGCAAAGACTGTTTCCAAAGAAGATCACACTCACAGGCACCAGAAAACCAGGAATTTCACATGCTTTCAGAGGACACGATCGCACCCACAACAATTCCCTTCATGTTACCCTTCAGATTGCCACCAGAGGCATCTTTTAAAAAATATTTATTTATTTGTAGCCAGCGCCGCGGCTCAACAGGCTAATCCTCCGCCTAGTGGCGCCGGCACACCGGGTTCTAGTCCCGGTCGGGGCGCCGGATTCTGTCCTGGTTGCCCCTCTTCCAGGCCAGCTCTCTGCTATGGCCCAGTAGTGCAGTGGAGGATGGCCCAAGTGCTTGGGCCCTGCACCCCATGGGAGACCAGGAGAAGCATCTGGCTCCTGCCATCAGATCAGCGCGGTGCGCCAGCCACAGCACGCGGCCACGGCGGCCATTGGAGGGTGAACCAACGGCAAAGGAAGACCTTTCTCTCTGTCTCTCTCTCTCACTGTCCACTCTGCCTGTAAAAAAAATATATATATTTATTTATTTGTAAGACACAGTTACAGAGAGAGGTAGAGTCAGAGAGAGAGAGAAACGTCTTCCATCCACTAGTTCATTCCAAATGACTGAAACAGCCAGAGCTCTGCTGATCCGAAGCCAGGAGCTTCTTCCAGGTCTCCCATGCAGGCGCAAGGGCCCAAGAAGGACTTGTGCCATCTTCTACTGCTTTCCCAGGCCACAGCAGAGAGCTGGATCAGAAGTGGAGCAGCCAGGATTAGAACCGGCTCCCATATGGGCTGCCAGCCCTGCAGGCTGGGGCTTTAACCTACTGTGCCACAGTGCCAGCCCCCAGAGTCATCTTAACAAATGGGAAGTTGTGCATCCCTTGTTTAGCTATTGCCTCTCAATGCTCTTGCTGACTGTGAGAGGCAAGGAAAGGCAGTCTGGTGAGAAGGCGGCCACCTAGTTTGTGCTTATCACAAGTTTCCACAGGACTTCCTATTTTTTCAACTAAAAAGGGTTCTAATCAGAGCATGAACCTATCATCTGCAGAATTCGCAATTTTCCCACATTCAGTGACACTTCAGTGGCTTGGATTTTCAAGTGAGCTACACTCCTTGATCTTGAGTGGAGGATGTCTCAACAACTACACTGACCACACGTGCTCAAAGCATTGTTGTAGAGCTAATGTCTTAGAAGACTAGCTGCTCCCTATTCAAGTTTGACCTTTTCACTGGCTTTCACTTAAAAATAGGCTTATTTTTAAATCCATGTCCCTGTCATTGAATTAATGATAGCATTTGGCTTATGAGACACCAGCATCTGCACGTGACGTTCATTTACTTACTTACTTGTATTTTGTCTGCTCACTCTTTTCTTCGTGCATGTGACTAATATTTGTGCACTCATTATCTACTGTAATAACCAAAGTCTGACCCATTCATTCACATCTACCCAGTCATTCCTCCTCCTTCATAAATTAACATTGTCCCCCTGAGAAGCATAATTGGGAGTTGGAATGGCTCTGTGAGGTCTTTTGCAATTCATTCAGTTTACAGGTAAAGGAACTGAGGCCTTCAGACATGGAAGGATTCATCCAAGATCACCCAGACAGATCTCCAAGAAATCCAGGACAAGAATCCAAGATTCCTAACTGCCAGCACTTAAACAGCAATGCATAAATATAATTTCAAAATTACTGAATCCTAAGGCAGAGAAAACAGGGAGACCGACTTAGGCGAATTCTGGGGGCTGGCATTGCGGCACAGTGGGTTAAGCTGTGGCCTGCAACACCAGTATTCCAAATGGGAAACAGTTTGAGTCCCAGCTGCTCCACTACTAATCCAGCTCCCTGCCAAGGCTCCTAGGAAAACAGAAGATGGCCCAAGAACTTGGGCCCTTGCACCCACGTGAGAGATCTGGATGGAGTTCCAGGCTCCTGGCTTTGGCCTGGCCCAGCCCCAGCTGTTGCTCCCTCTGTAACTCCACCTTTCAAATAAATAAATCAATCTCTTAAAAAAAAGTAGAATTCCTCTTTCCTGTTCAAGACACGTTGGGGTACAGCAACACACTCATTTACACGTCACATGGCTGCTTTTATTACAATGGCAGAGCTGAATACTACATTTGCAACAGAAACCAGTGGCCTCCAAAAACCCAAATATTTATTAACTTGAATACTTTATGTAACATTTTAGATAAAATTTTACATAACAGGTTGCTGACCCCTGTGGTCCTGGAAGGAACTCCAGGTTGGAGTCAGAAAATAATAATTTTAATCGCATTTCTATTATTAACTATAAACTGTGTCCTAGAGGTAGTCCAAGCTCTTAACCTGCCCCACATTCATTCCCTGCATCTTCTAGTGCATCACCCAGGTAAAGTTTGCCCAGGGAAGTTCTCTGTGATGTGACGGCTGCATTTCTCAGGAGGAGTGCAACCACAGACTCAAACAGAGCCCTAACTCAGATTGCTCTAAACACAAAGGTAATATAGACAGAAGCCCCATAGGGCAGGCCACGTTGTGTGCAATGGTATGCTTGAGGCATCATAAAGAACCAGGGATCTTCCTCCTCTCCACTCTATAGGTTTCAGCCAAGTGTTCATCCTAACACTTAATTCCATTGTGCTCAACAGATCGTGCCCATATTTCTTGCAGGAACCACCCTCCCATCTGAGACACGTTATCCAGAAGTGCTTTATAAACTGAACTGCCATACAAGTGTACGGGTTATGCTGTCATTATTTGTGAGCTCCCTTTAAAGAAAATTTTTGAAAACCCAATTGATGATAAGGAATCAATGCAACTCCTTGAGTTCTTGGATACTTGAGATACTTACTCATTTATGCATCATGAAAAAATATTTTCAAGCTTACAGTCCCAACACGCGCAGAGGCCGGGATGCAGGAAGATTCAGACAAGGGGATCCCATAATGATTCCCTGATAAGAGCACAGCCTTTGATTTTTTTCTTTGAGTTCTCACCTGCTTCCAAAATTCCTCGAAACATGCTTACATCGGTATTGAAATTAGGAAGCCCAGGAGTCACGTTTGACCACAGGACCATTGCGTTTGCTCGAGTGGTGTCTTACTTACGGAATTTTTCACATAATGATCCGGAGTTCCGCCCTTTGTACGGGACGCTGGTCCGGGTTGGAGCAGCGGCTCTGTCCTTGGATGCGGCCTCTCCCCAGGGATGCGGCATGAACTCTCCGGTTCCCAGATGGCTCCATCACGGTCTTCCGCTCCACAGCCTGTCTGCTTCACTCATTTACATTCCTTGCCTGGCCCTGAGGGACATCCAGGCCTGGTGCTATCAAATTGAAGTGAGCTGGGCAGCCATGTGGTTGTTCAGTAAGTTTGTGACAGCACGTAAGTGGCTCTTACCCTCCTGGAGATCAGAGCTGTTTTATAATCTGGTGGCAGAACTGAAAATGTGCATAAACAAAGGTTCACATGCAGTTTAAGGGGTTCCATGAACGCCCAGGCCAAGCCTTTCTGATGTGATAGCTGTATCACCTAGAAGGGTTTTGCAGGCGCTGGCACTGTGGCATAGCAGATCAAGCCTCCGCCTGCAGTGCCAGCATCCTATATGGACACCAGTTCAAGTCCCCGCTGCTCCTCTTCCAATCCAGCTCTCTGCTTATGGCCTGAAAAAGCAATAAGGGATGGCCCAAGTGCTTGAACCCCTGCACCCATGTAGGAGACTTGGATAAAGCTCCTGGCTTCTGACCAGTCCAGCTCTTGCCACTGTAGCCATTTGAGGGAGGAACCCCTGGATGGAAGACCTCTCAGTCTCTCTTTCTCTAACTCTGCCTCTCAAACAAATAAATAAATCTTTAAAAAAAAAAAAAAAGTGGGGGAAGGGCTTTGACAAGCAGGAAACCCACCTGGAAATTCATTCAGGCCTTTTGCGATGGGCTGATTTGATCCCCTCACCCCACAACAGGTGCCCAAGTGGAAGCTCTGACCCCCGGAGTGACAAAATTGCAGACAGGGCCCTTGGGAAGTAACGACAATTAAATGTGGTCTTAAGAAGGAACCCCTAATCTGATAGGACCGGTATCCATATAAGAAGAGAAAAAGACATCACATCTATTTCTGTCTCCATACACGTGCAGAGGGAAGGCCAAGCGAGGACACAGGGAAAGGCAGCAGCGGCGGCAACAGCCCTCGCCAGCAATGCAATCTGCCTCCAGAGGGGGAGCAGTTACATTCCCACCATCCAGCAGTCCCCCAGTCTGTCGTGAAGCTCTGTTAGCGCAGCCCAGCTGACCACTGCATCTTTCCAAAACTGACAGCTAGCCAAAGCTTTCCTGTGGCCAAAGATGGAGTGAACCAGGCATGGTATTCCTGTGGCTCCAACTGGACGAGGTGATGAGAAGTTCAAATGTCCAGTAATAATAATATTGCAGCTGATGGATATGGAGAACTGAGTCTGCCACAGGTGGTACATAGTGTGCCCTCATTTAATTATTCTCATACAAATAGTTGTCCCCACCGGACAGGAAAATGAAGCAGAAGTGTCCAACTGCAAAAGCAGCCCTCCTCCATTATGCATCAAAAGGGTATGGTCAGACTCTGAAGCATCCCAGAGGTTGGGTTCACATCAAGGGGCCCAAATCCACAGTCACCCCTGATCTCACACTAAAATACCCACTCAGGGGCAGGCATGTGCACAGCAGGTTAAGCCGCTGCTTGGGACCCCTGAAATTCTCAGAGTACCTGGTTCAAGCCACGCCTCTGCTTCCGACCCAGCTTCCTGCTAATGCACCTGGGAAACAATGGCTAATGGCCCTGGTACTCAGGTTCCTGCCACCCACGTGAGAGATGTGGGTGGAGTTCCTGGCTCCTGGCTTTGGCCTGGCCTAGCCTTGGATTCTGTGGGCATTTGGAAAGGGAATCAGTGGATAAAGATCCCTCGTTCTTTGTCTTTTCCTCTCTATGTATTCAGACTTTCAAATAAATGAATCATTTAAAAATATATTTATTTATTTATTTGAAAGGCAGAGTTACAGAGGGGCAGAGGCAGAGAGAAAGAGGGGTCTTCCTTCCACTGTTTCACTCTCCAAATGGCCGCAAGAGCTGGAGCTGCGCCGATCCGAAGCCAGGAGCTTCTTTCGGGTCTCCCACAAGGGTCCAGGGTCCCAAAGACTTGGGCCATCTTCTACTGCTCTCCCAGGCCATAGCAGAGAGCTGGATCAGAAGTGGAGCAGCTGGGACTTAAACCAGTGCCCACATAGGATGCCCACACTGCAGGTGGCGGCTTTACCTGCTACACCATAGTGCCAGCCCTGAGAAGGGAATACCACCCAGCATAACCCCCTACCACAATAGAACAAATTGTTTCTGAAAGCCTTGCATGTGTCAGGCACCGATCCAGTGCATCCGAGAGCAAGACTGCCAAATTTGGCTTGGCACACAGTTGTGTGTGTACATGGATTTGACCAGAATGGGCAAAAATTAATAATGTTAGTGATTAAATAATATTTAATTGTATCAGAATGTGGAATTACTTTAAAAAAAAAGACTTCTTTTGTTTATTTGAAAGGCAGAGAGAGAGACAGAAGAGAAATAGATTTTCATCCACTGGTTCACTCCCCAAATGACCACAACAGCAAGGACTAGGCCAGGTCAAAGCCAGAAAGCAGGGATTCCATCTGAGTCTCCCACTTGGGTGGCAGAGGCCCGCGTACTTAGGCCATCATTTGCTACTTTCCTAGGTGCAATAGCAGGAAGATGGATCAGGAGCAGACCAGCCAGGACTTGAGCCACTTTTCATACGGGATGCCAGTACCACAGACAGCAGCTCAATTCACAGCATCAAACTCCAGCCTCGGCACTTGGGATTGAAAGACATTTTTTTAAGAGTCAGTAAAGACTAAGTCCCTGAATGTTGGCTTATTTGTCTACTGCAAAGAAATTTCTTTTTGTGCTGCATTTGGTTTATTTAAAGTAGATTTCACACACACACACACACACACACACACATCTCAATTACTTGGGCAACCTCTGTTACCTGTGTGCAGGTTTCATTTATCAGGGTGGAAGAGGGAAAAATATGGGAGAGGTGAGGAGGATGAGATAGGTCATGTGTACTATTGAATTTTTAAATAAGATGTGCCTAGACCAATCACATCTGTAATTTAGATTATTTTTCTATCGCATGAGTGGCTTAGAAACTAAAACAGCATGAGAGGGAAGATGATGGAACAAACCGACGCTGGTTTAGAGACGTGAGGCCAGTGGGAGGTGTATTAGGACACTTCCTTAATGCTGCCGTCTGGCAAGGGTTTCCACGTGATTAATGAACAACCATTGTTCAATATTACCAGAAGGCAAACAGTTCCTATTACCATAGAGCTAAACCATAATTACCATGCAAATGATTTCAATAATGTAATAGGATGGGATATCTGGTCATTACAGAGCAGACAAGCCACAGCGTTAATTGAGGTTAGTCTGTTTTCAGAGAGTAAATAATATTAACGGTAAAATAAACCCCAACTAATATTAGGTTTGACTTTGTAATCAAGGGGAATGGTGCACTTCGGGAATTACATTTATATTACCAAGACAAGCCCTACTCGTCCAGTCTCTGAAATAAATAAAATGATTTGCAGTGAAAATGTTGGCAAACCAAATGATACTGAGAAGAGATATAGGATTTCTGAAGAGGGGTCAGTAATTAATGGTCTTTAGGACGAGGATAGACAAATAGACAACCTTTAGTTCCCAGAGAGCCCAAATATCTTCAGGGAAGAGATGGTGGTTGTGGGGCTGGCGCTGTGGTGTAGCAGGTGAAGCTGCGACTTGTGAAGCCAGCATCCCATAGCAGGTGCAGGTTTGAGTCTTGGCTGCTCTGTTTCCCAACCAGCTAACATGCCTGGGAAGGCAGTTAGGATGGCCCAAGTGCTTGACCCCCAGCTACCCACATGGGTGCCCTGGATGGAATTTCTGGCTCCAGGTGTCAGCCTGGTGCAGCCCCAGCCATTGCGGCCATTTGGGGAGTGAACCAGCAGCTGGAATGTTCTGCCTTTTCCTTTCTGTCTCTGTCACTCAACCCTTTCAAATAATTAAATCTTTTCTTTAAAAAAAAAAGGGAGGGGTGAGAATAAAAGGAAAACGGCTGGTAAGTCATCCTCTTAAGTCCCATTTTCTCTCCCCATTCTCTTCCTCCCTAACCCAAGTATAAATCTTGCATCCCCACCTACAGGGTCTACTTCAGTGGTTTCCAAGTCAATTCCTTCTCCGCACTCACACTTCCCTGTCCCCAGTCTGAGCCATCTCAGCAGTGAAATGTGGGTCCCTCCATTGAATGTTGCAAAGTCCGCTACTACCCAGGGGCTCCGTCCGCCAGAGGCTTCCTCCCACCACTCCATAGCCAGGAGGA
Source organism: Oryctolagus cuniculus (assembly GCF_964237555.1). Taxonomy (NCBI): domain Eukaryota; kingdom Metazoa; phylum Chordata; class Mammalia; order Lagomorpha; family Leporidae; genus Oryctolagus; species Oryctolagus cuniculus. Next base: position 11,432,515 of record NC_091433.1, on the reverse strand, counting down.
GGAGGAGGAGGATGTGGGACCTTGCCTCGGTCGTTCTCATCCACGCTCCTGCGGAGTTCATTGCTCCTGCAGCAGTGGCCCGGATACTGGAGCAGCAGGCCCCGATTCTGCTCATGGCTCCTCCCATCCAGTTCCTAAGCCAGGCTCTCCAGTTGTCCTCCTGTTCCATACAACATCCTCCTAACGAAGTCCCCTATTAACAGCATCTGAGCCCAAGTTCATTTCTGTGACTTTGCAAAAGGAAATCCTAACCAATCACCCCTCCTAAGGAACCTAAGCCAGACCGACACAGCACCGGGGTGGGGTGGGGGGGTCAAGCTTAGCTGGTGCAAGGGGCTGCATCTGGAGATGGTTTGTGGTCATTTTAAATTTGAAAATATCATGTGAGTAGACAACACAATCAGATGCCGTGGAGGTAGTGGGTGAGAACCAAGCTCCCAAGCCATGTTTGAGCCTTGCTTCTCCCACTGAAAATCTGTATGACCTTGGGGAAGTCGCTTAGCAGTAAAAGGGAGAAGAATCCATTTCTCCCGAGATTGCCTTGGGAATGAATGAGTTGTACTTGGGGAATTCATAGAGCAGAGCCTGACACCAGCAAGCCTCTGGAAGCAGGTAAAATGCAATGAAGAAGTCTGAATAATAGCCAACGCAGAACACAAACAAGATTTTAAAAAGGAATCAGTCCACTTATTTGACATCTGTGTACAAGGAGTCATGTTGTTCCCGGTCAAAATACTCTCCCTGCTGCTCTCTGCCAGACAGCCGATTCACCAGAGACGAGAGCTGGTAAGAGAGAAGGGTTTGCTTCAAGAAGCCGGCAGTCTTGAGGAAGGAGAGATCTCTGGATCCGAACTGTGCTCCTTCCCTCCAGTAAGTCAGCAAAAGGGATTTTTAAACAGAAGGGGTAGCTGCAGGTGAAGGTTAGAAAAAAATGAGCCCAGTCAAATGATGAAGCAGATTTTCCGGCTTTGTCCTGATGATAGTCCATCAGAGAAATCCAGGGTGTCAGCCAGGTGGAGGCAACTCGCTACTGCAGCTCGGCTGTTGGCAGTTGATGCCTGTTTTCTCCACAGCCAGGTGTGATGTCTGCCATTCAAGTCACCTTCTTACAGCTGGCTTCTGAAATTCTTATTTGAACAGTGTTATTCACTAGCAACAGGCAATTCACCACATCAGCAACTGGCCCTTGTCAGCCAAGATGTGGAAAGAGATAGGTTACAATGTAGCATCTAAACCAGTCCAACTGCTCTACAAATGCACCCAAGATATTGCCCTTACTGGAGGATTGCTTGTTTGTTTTAGAATTTCTCCTCTTGAACTTTGCAGGGGTCAGGTCCATCTGGCCCCTGGGCCACTTGAGGCTCGAAAAGTCACTGGGTCTGGCCTTGCCAAGGCAACTGCAGGAGGGACTTAAAATGCATTCAACCTCAGACCTCTCAGCTCAGCAGGTGTGCAGACAGAGGCAAAATATGGGTGCCAGGACCTTACCAGGGAGCTGTGGGGCCTCCTCTGTGCCCACCACGCTGCCCTCCTATGAAGAGATGGTGGCCATCAACAGTTACTACCCCACACCCCCCACGCCTGTGCAGGGGCCAGTCACGGGGCTCATGACAGGCCCGGATGGGAAGGATGTGAACTCCGCTTCCTACTACACCCAACCGACGCCCATCCCCAACGCCAGTGGAATCTCCTTTTTCGATCACCCGGTTCAGAAGTGCTGTCCATCCTACAACAAGATGATCGTGACACGGCTGTCCTACAACGCCGGGATGTGCACCTGGCTCTCATGTGGGAGCCTGTGCCTGCTGGGGCGCATCGCGGGTTGCTGCCTCATCCCTTGTGCGTGGATGCCCTGCAGGATGGGGACCACTACTGCCCCAACTGCAAGGCGCACATGGGCGCCTACAAGCACCTTGTAGGACTCAGCCTGCCGAGGAGGGAGCCATGGGCTGCGGGACGACCTGACTCTCGCCCAGCCCTTCCCAGCACAGGCGCTCCTCCCGTGATCTCGGGGTGTGTGTGTGTGTGTGTGTGTGTGTGTGTGTGTGTGTGAAATGCGTGTCTTCTTTTGGCAGGAAAATATCTCAAAAGTCACACACCTCCAAATCCCAGAAACTGCTGCTTGTAGTCATGCAGGAGACAAGCGGAGACACTGACCTTGAGCGCTGGTTCTAGGGTTCTCCTGTGACTGTTTCCCATCTGAGTGTCCAGTTGATTCCCCACTGGCCGCCTCCTTTTCTGCCTTGGGGGGCCTTTCTGCGAGGTGGCCTCAAACAGAGAAGCCACAGGTTGCCTTATTTTTTTTTAAGATTTATTTATTTATTTGAAAGGCAGAATCAGAGAGAGGGAGAGGCAGAGAGTCTTCCATCCGCTGGTTCACTCTCCAGTTGGCCACAATGTGTGTGAGAGACTTGAGCCTGGATGAAGGCACAGATATTTTTGACTAGGCCTCCATCTTGTAACTCGGGCCTGACCGGGCCCTGAACTCTAAGCCAAAATCTCCTAAAAGAAAATAAAAAGCTCCCCTTGTGATAAAGTCCCCTAGCAACAGTCAATTAGCAAATAGCAGGGAAATATCTAA